>NW_026622022.1:0-23811 GCF_003711565.1 Takifugu flavidus | reverse complement strand
TATTTGAAAACAGAATTTACACTTTTACGCACCGACGCTTTACATAAATGTGCGCTGAAATTACACCCATAGCTGAAAATTGGAATTTTTCTTAGTTTGAAAAAGAAAAATAGATGAAAAAGACTGACCAGAAAGGTTCATTGGGATTCGGTTAAAAGTAACTCATGTGAAAAAAATTAGGAAAGTCGCCCTTGATCATCCGAAATACGCTATAAAGCGGGGATCTGACGCGCTAGCTGACAGCTCCACATCGGATTAACTCGAAGATTATTTTGTTGTAGAGATATTCAGCGGGTGACATAAACACTCTTGGGGGCTTTCTGCTGGTGAGCAACACGTGTCTGCAGGATACAAGGTGTTAAGTGGAGGAGGGAACAGTGTGCACTGGAGAGGTGAGATAAAGCTTTTGTTTTACACCATCCAGTATAAATGACATCTTTGGCGTTTACTCGTTCCCGCTGGGAAAGATCAGCTTGTGTCATGGATGCACCTGGTTGTTGAAACTTAGGCTCTTTTCATGTCCTTATTGCGTCTGAGTCCCTGGACAGCAGCTGCCCAAAAACAAGCAAAGAGAGGCGCCTCGCAGTGTCTTCACGACGGGTTGGCACAGTTTTCATAGTCTTTAATCTCCCACTAGCCTTTGTGAAGGACACAATGTAGCAACTGTAAAGCATGCCGTTTTGCAATAAAAACAGATTTTCAATGATGTGACACTGGACTAAAAGCAGAACGCGGGCCAATCGCGCTTAACGTGTCCTCAGTTTGTTTTGTGTGCCCAATTAAAAATCAGGTCTTTGGTGGCCCTCTGATAGACCAATTAAATTTAGGTCTTCGGGCTTTTTTTCATGGACCAATGAGGATTCGGAGCACTGTCCTTCTCGGTATGCTGATTTTCTTGACATCACCTGGTATGTTTCTCCTCAAACCAGTGCAGCCATGAGCACACGGCTCACAGCGCCCGCACCTTTGTTTCCGGCACAGATAAGTCATTATAGTGGGGTTTGTCTGAAAAATCCTCTATTAGCTATGTTTTGTGCCATATTTTATCCACTAGATTAAGCAGATGCTGCGATTGTACAATCCAAGCTGTAGAGCTACTCAAGGCTGAAAGAGAGACGAGCACTCGGTGGTGAGTAAGAGGGAGAAAAGGCTTTGGGCACATCTTCAGAGAAATAAAACATTTAGAAGCTATAAACAGACTTCAACCTGCTCTATTTCAGCCTTTGTGTTGTTTGTGAATAATTAATGTTAATAGGGACAGGTTTGTATACTTTGAATGCGGGACCACAGGTGCGGAGTGACAGGATGAATAACCGGTCCTGATTTTTGCCAAGGCTCGAGGGCTCTTGTCCGGAGTCTCCAGGCTGATGGAAAATATTGTCATGTCTTTGATTCGCAGCATTACTTTCACCGAGAACAAAGCCGGGTGATGAAAAGCTTATGTTGGAGTGAAACGGGCGATGACGGTGGCCGCTTCAGACCGCTGAAAGAAAGAAAAAGGGGGCGAGTCAATGGCAGCGCGCGCTTCTGGTTTTGTGCGCAAGTGCTTCATCTAACTCAAATAAAAGAGCCTTTCCAACTTTTAAAAAAGCACGTTTTGCCACTAATAAAGCCTGGACGGCTGTGACCATTAAGCATATGGTGCGAAGGCGCTGGGCTTTTGTCCCTGCGAAGCTCTTGAGATACAAACTTGCGTTTCTCCTGGGATATTAAACTTCTCAATAGCACCAACTTTATGCGTCCGCAGCAAGTACCTCCGAGCGCACCAGCAGTTTTGGCCACTGTGCAGAAGGCGTCTAAGAAACCAAGTAGTTAGGAGCCTAAAGATTATTTTATTAGTTTACTAGACAGTGTCTAAAGATTAGGGATGATATTTTTCCTAGATAGGGGGTTACTTTGCTTTGGATAGGTTCCAAAAGCGCAAAAACATCCACAGAAGCGAGAGCGCATGCGGACACGAGTTAATGATTTAGCATGTGAACATTCTGAAAACTACTTACAAGGTTGAATTAACATTTTCTCCATGAATGTGGCATGAATTATGATTAATAACTAAAATACCCTGAATTGATAATAACTAAAAAGTCACTAGAAAACCTTCCCTGGAACAACTCATCCACAGTCAATTCGTGCGTTCACGCGTAAAGGCAGATTCCAGTATTACTTCCATGCGTAATGATCCGCTTGTTGCGGACTCGCACGCGATTATTATTATTATATTATTATTATTATTATTATTATTATTATTATTATTATTATTATTAATAATAATAATAATAACACTGTATGTATGTATGTATGTATGTATGTATGTATGTATGTATGTATGTATGTATGTATGAAATCAACCATATATCTTAAATGCTTAAAAATCAATTTGAATATTCTGCAAGCTATCAATAGATTTCCAATATGTATTTTATTTTCTTGTCCAAGTTTTAATGGTCAAATAGTTATATGGTGCGTGCGAATACGTCCATGTAAGCCCATCTATCCGTGTGTTTGTATGCGCGCGCACGCGTATTTGTACGTGCGTGTGTTTGGGGCGGGGCGGGTCGTGTGATGGAGCCAGTTGGTTGCCTCTTGCCTCTGAAAACCCTCCTGGTGGACGGAACACGGCGGCCTGACCTCCGTGCCAGAGAACGAAAGATGTGCTTTTCAGTGAATTAGCCATAAAGACTCCTTGCTATGATCTTTGTTACGACTGAAAGCAGAGGGGATATGAGTGGCATTGTGCACAGCTTTTGCGTGCCCCGTCATGAAATATTACAGTCCATTCACGAGGAAGCCAACCTGAAAGGATATGGAAATGAACCAGACGGGTCTG
Organism: Takifugu flavidus; assembly: GCF_003711565.1. Classification (NCBI taxonomy): domain Eukaryota; kingdom Metazoa; phylum Chordata; class Actinopteri; order Tetraodontiformes; family Tetraodontidae; genus Takifugu; species Takifugu flavidus. Next base: position 20,984 of record NW_026622022.1, on the reverse strand, counting down.
ATTTTAGACCGAATTTCATGGCACAAGACAAAAGATTTCAACTTCTAGGCTAATAAATAAATTATATTATATATATTATATTATATTATTTATATTATATTATATTATATTATATTATATTATATTATTGGTTACACGATCTAATAATGATTCATGACTTGTTGAATTTCTTCAGAGTAAGTGGATAATCCATCTGTGTAGCTTTCCGAACTCCCTGAAACTTGAAAAAGTGATAAATAACAAATATGTTAATTTCAATCACGGCCGTGCGTCTTTTCTCCGACACTCCGCGCTGCTGATCCCCGTCGTGTGTAAGAGGACTTTCTACGCACCCAGTCTTCTTTGTTTAGCCCTTACGATGGAAAGGTTTTTTTAAAGGCCTTTTTTAATTTTTTTCCTTGATCCCCCTCCCCCAGGGCCCTTACTATGTCGGTTGCCAGGCTTCAGATGTGCAAAAGCATGCATCATTTTTCACCAGCTCTCCGTTCTGATATCGACAAAAGCGGCTGCTATGGAACAGCCTCTCCGCTTGTTCGTTGGCCTGAACTTCACTGATGTCCGACTGCTCTCTTTTTCTCGCCTGAACGCAGCGCAGCGGGGATGGATTTGCAAGACAAATGCGGTGTGTGTGTGCGAGGGAGTCAAGTGGCACAAAAAGGCCGTTTCAGCAAGCCGAGGGGATGGAGAAAGTCAGCATTATACGCACGTCAAATCAATCAAAAACAAAAGCGCACATGAGGAAAATACCGAGTTTATGGTTAAGGAATTGTATTTTTTCCCTCTCCTATCAACCAAGAATTTATTCCATATTCAAACAATAGTACTTCATAAAGAAATAGTCATAACGTTTACATTCAGAGGTTTCCGAATTTTTTTTAAATTTTGCAGCATAATGGATCTCTGTACTGTTCAAAAGAATCAAAGGAAAGATTCAAGTAAACAGTTAATAAACATGTTACACTAAAACATTCAACATTGTGACTTATTGTCTGAACATTAAAGTATAGCTTTCTCAATGAAGCAAAGAAGACAAAACATTCAAAGAATGATGCATTTGATTGCTAAGATTCATTCCCACGTGTGGCAAAGTATGGCTTCTGCTAAATCTGTATTTATTCCCCAAGTACCTTACAGTTTTGGATTGTTGGGGAGGGGGGGGGGGGGGGGGGGGGGGATCTGCTAATCTAGAAGTTAGCAATCATGTTCAAACATTGAAACTGCAGCATCCAGAACAGTGTCCTGCTCAGAGATTGATGTTAAATTTTTGTGTGCTATGGACAAGTTTGGTGAGCAGATATACAGTAAATGAGAATATTTACGTTCATTTACTCATTCATCTGTTTCAGTAAAATGTTGATTTCATCATGATCTCATCATCTCCTTCCAGCTTTACTTGCTGATATCAGCAGCTTCCAATAGCTTGTAGGCAGAAAAAAAAAAAACTCCAGCCCTCGCAGGAAATGCGATTAACCCAGGAGTGCTTCAACTCGGCTGGAAGCCCCCTGCAACCAGCTACTGTTCTTTATATGCTCTCCAATGAAGGCCAATTACTTTTAGTGGGAACTCTGGTGTTGACATTATATGTGTTGTTCTTGTTGAGATGGAGAGTTGAGCTGTGAAAGAAGAGGCGGACTTGAAGTAGAATCCCTCCTGAGTCGCTTCAACAGGCAATAAAATATACCTTGGTAACCGTGGAAACTGGCTGATATGTGGGAGATGCCATTAACATTTTACATATATGCAGTTTACTTACTTGTTTACTTGTTTCTTTTCCTGATTTCCTGAATAATTACCCTCATGAAATTAAAACACACTGTACTGAAATGTATTTCTCATGTTCTGATAGTCACAAAACAATTAAGAATTTCTTTGGAATCCTGAAGTAAAACATTTGAACATACATTGTTTCTTTTTTATTACTGGTTACAAGTAAGTCCCCCCAAATAATAATAATAATAATAATAATAATAATAATAATAATAATAATAATAATAATAGTAGTAGTAGTAGTAGTAGTAGTAGTAGTAGTAGTAGTCAGCATCAACATATACATTTTGAGTGTTGAATTTAAGGGAGTGGCCCCACCACAATCAAACAAAATTTCATGTTAACTTAATTAAACCTGTAATTTGTTACCTTCCCAGACTGTGAAAAGGTTTTTCAAGTGTGGGAAAAGCATAAAGATTGTGATGATACATGAATTCAACATCAAACTTTATGTTTCTAAACTACAATTTAATGAGAAAATAAATCCAACCAACACAAAACTGATTGAACATGGACATTGGCTGATGGAACATGAATAGGCACAGTCAAACCATTTAAAAAGGTATCACCTTCAAATGCAGCCAGTGATGGTTTTCTTAGTCATGCAGCAGGGACGGTCAAAAAGGAAAAATATCTGTCCAATAAGTGTCAAGTAAATAAGATGTTATTGGATTATCATCTTTTGGTAATGTAGGAGGTGCTGGTTGAACTAATGAGCAGTCTCCTCAGTGCTCAGTCTAATTGACAGCAACACGAGGAGAAAGCAGCTAATTGATTATAGGCTCAACAGGGAATGATCGCAAATGAAATCAGGTTAGATTTCTAAACCAGTTTACATTTTGTACAAACAGCAGGGGATGTGTTTAAATACTGCACCTGCAACATGTGAACAGTGCTCTAAGGAAAGCAGAATGACTGGCAGATGGCTTTAAAACAAACAGTTTCAGATCCAAATATAAAGTCTCAGGATTCCTGATTTCCCTCCATTCAGCCTCATCATCCCTGACATAAATTCCCCTTAATTTAATGCCAAAATCCTAAAATCAGTGCGACCAAAACTGTGACCTTAATAAAAGTAAAGATACATTTAGAATGTATCTAATATTATTTTTTTCTAATAATTTATCTAATATTAATATAATTACATCATTATAACATTTGACATTGTTTAATGTACACTGATAACAAGTATAATTGTTTTAATTTTTCTTAATCTACATCCAACATTTTGTTTCAAAAGGCTTTAGTGTTTTTATCTTCTTAGCTTTTGCAAAGAAACTGGGTTTAATTTCTATATGCACAAAAGTATAATATTCTAAAACACAGAAACTCTTTCCTTGTGCATTTTTGCATTAGGTTTGAAATGTTCTTTGGGTAATTGGTCATCGCCTCTCAGCCTATCGAGCATTGTTTATGGTTTTGTGTTGCACCATAGACTGACTGTTCAGCTCCACCTGGTTCCGTTGGTTTAATTCATCCCAAGTAATTTTTTCTTTTTTATCTAATCTATCAAAATGAATGTTCTGTCCGGCCTATGGGAGGGGCGACATGACATTTCCACAGCAGTTTCTAAACAGGTCAGCCAAGGGAACCATGGAGTCCAAAGTGGTGGGTGGGGAACACTTTTAACCAAAACCGTGTAACCGAATCTAAACCAGTGGTAAAACCCATTCAGGAGTGCAGGAATGGAGAGAGCCCTGACAATACCATACCATTCATGAGCTTACACAAGCCAAGTGGAATGACTAGGGAGGGGTTTTAATCAGGCAGAAAGACTTTTGATTATGTTGCCAGACTACAGAACCGCCTACACAAAGCCTCATCTTTTCGTCTATAGATATATGTTTACTGAGGAGCTAGGAGCCATGTTTAACCATGATTCTTGCAGAAATCAGAAAAATGTGGCAGTGGTTATCCTGGCAAAGTTGTGATTAAGTGAAAGGAAAGTGCAGAGGATGGGGACTGGGAAGCTGGGAGTCAGTCTGCCCTCAGCCTGACCTGCAGCTTTCAAGGGGCTTGAACACATCAGAAATCCTATTGTGTGACGTGATTAATTGAGAGTGATAACTTACCATGAACACAGATTGTTATAGGCTTTAATGTGGTAGGCCTGGCTTTTTAAATGCTGCTTTCACATTGCTTTGTAGTCCAGCATATGGGCCCAGACGTATTCACTGACAAAAGACGAACAGAAATTTATCACGCTTGTATGTCCTGCTAACAACATATTCCCCCTCTCTTTCTCTCTTTTTAGTCTAAACACAGATTTTCTCTTAGACACACAGGCTTTGGAGCTTGCGACACTGAAAAAAGGACTCCAAGAGTGGCAATAACATTTTTCTAAAGCAGAAACTCTGGCCATATTTTTACTACTATTTTGACTATACGCCGGTTCACATTTGCATAAAATCACATGACATTGACACTAATACAAGAGAACTTAAATGTCTGGTATAGGTAGAAGACTATCAGAGTGAGCTAAATTAAACATTTGCGAAGTCTCTGTTAAAGAAAATATGAATACATGAAGCAGTGTGGAGGAATTTGGATAACTTTCTGAACTTTAAATTATATCCCAGTAGACATTCTGTCAGAAACCAGATAAGAACCTAAATGCGACACACGAGTCTGGCTGAACACCGCTTTATTGTCGGACACAGACAACATACAGGATTCTCCGGGGAGCGAGCAGAACAGAATAGTCGGGGACAGGCAAGGTCGAGATCGGGCAGAAGGCAGACAGAGTTTACAGGGGAGCAGGCAAAACAGAACGGTCAGGAACAGGCAAGGTCGGAACTGGGCAGGCAGGCAGGCAAACAGGAATACGATGGAAAGTCATCAGGAACGAATAACGATCTGGCAGAGAGCAGGTGTGCCTCCGGGGTTTAAGAAGAGTGCTCATTAGAATCCTGATGCACAACAGGTGTGCGGGGCTAGGCGGCTCACGGGCATGATTGCCCACAACTGTGACACATTCTTGGTGTTTATTCTTATTAGGTTCGAATTAATGCCAAAATTGCTGGTATGTATGGTTTTATTTTTACTTGTTTGGAAATATTTTACTGCGTATATTAAAGCAAATTAAGTCTGTTTAATTTATAAAGATCAAATCACAATATTAACTTGTGACCAGAACTAGAATTACTCTTCATCATTGAATCAGTGTGATGGTAAAGTCTGATGTCATCAGGCCAATGAAGCCTACATCAAAGTTGCAGTTCAAACATGTAGACTACTGCTGCATCTGTGGTTACCTTAAATGTTTTATGAACACATTTTTCATCTGGCTAATACACACGGAAAGTGATTTTCCAGTGATTACAGATATTATGACCTGTCTGTGCCAGTATTGTAAGCTGATGGACAATACATTTTCTTGTGGTGACATGATTCCTGAATTTGAATAAAACTGCTGGAAAGCCTTTATAGAAATAAAGAGCGTGCAGCCTCAATAATAAGTAAATAAAATCTGACTCATTTTAAAATTTCAGTGGAATTGCCATAATAAATAAGAAAGAAGAGAACAGCATTTCAAAACAAGATCTGGTTTTGAAAAGACAGCCCCCAATAAAAATGCTTAGAAACCTGACTTTGAGGGATCCATTAGATCTTATGTGGTGACATGTAGTGTTTGCTCTAAGCTTTTCAACAGCGTCAAGACCCCGGAGCCCTCACCACATACACTTATCTATCCCAGCTCAATTACCAATGTGTCAGCAGTGATCTATGAGGTAGCATGGGGAAGAAAAGGTTGGGACCTGGCTGGAGGTGGCCTTGGACCACATGGTCAGGTCATGGTGGGTGTGTGTGATTATGTTTATATGGACTGAAGTAATATGGCAAGGAGGGGTGTGGTGGTTCTTTTCCAAGGGCGATTGCCCCAGAGCATGATCCCTGTCAGCTCTGTTGACTTTTACTTGACTGCAACACTCAAGACAAGTGAGTGAAACACACACACACACACACACACACACACACACACACACACACACACACACACACAGACAGTGTGTTTGTGTGACAATTCTTAGATACAAATGTAGATGCATACTTGAATTAACTGCATCAAATGAATGGAGAAAAAGCTGTTTAAGGGAAAACCTGATGATATTCCATGATTTGTGATTCATTTTCATTTGTTCATCTGTTTATTTACATCAAGGGTTTAAGGACAGAGGGTTTTGCAGGTTGTTTTACATTGACATAAGTCATTCATCATGGAGTGGGACCCTAGAAGTATTTATTTCTTCCTACCCCTTAAACATGTATATTACATTCAAAAAATGCCTCTGGAACAATTTGTATGTTCTTACTTTTTATTTATCTATCACATTTATTTAGTTGTCTTTGTTTGCACTTGCATGTTAAAAAAAACAATCAATCAATCTATACATTTGGATTATAAAATTTGTTCTGTGATAAAGATAATAACGATAATAAAGTATGAGATGATTATAACATCTTCCAATATCACTCATCACAACATAAGTATAGTAGACCATATTCATATTGAGATACTATGAGAGTATGATTACATACCGGTATCTAATCAGCTATCGTTTTGATACTTTTCATAATCAATAAATTATTTGATGGACAATAAACATTTTGGAATGTTTTCTAATGTATATGATAAACACAAATAGCAGAAATATATCAGGATGTATATGAAAATGAGAAATTCTTGTATGCCGAAGCACCCTCAACCAGATCTAGATCAATGCCAATAACAGCTCTCCTAAAGTAATCCTCCTCTTAGGCCTAATCAGCAGAGGAAGCTCTTTTCACAGCTATGACTTAATCTGCTCGCATGAGTAGCCTGGCTTCTGTGTGTCTGATACGTCATTCTGCTGTGAGCTTCCATAATGATAAAGGGTGCAGGTCATTGTGTTGAAGCTTCCAGACTTATCGGCTGTAGCCATGTCAGATAAGCTCATTAGGTCCACAGACTGACTATCAGTAAGTCAATATGAGGTCTGCAGATTATTGCACTTAATTCAGCTGTACCGGTCAGTCGAAGTCTCAGCTTTTTCATCAGGAGCTTCAGGAAAACATACACATGTGACCTCTGTCGTTTTCTCATTTTAACACCAGACCCAAGAAAACAAAGCCAATAAAATTTCAAGAGGATCTATTTTCTCCAGTGACCCACAAAACAATTAAGATGAGAAAAATAGCCCCGCAAAGAAAATATGTGCCCTGTGTTTTTCATTAAAAGTGGTAAGTGTTGTTAGTAGATCAAAAGTGAAGGTACACTATGTAAACTATGTTGGGATCAGTTCAGGAGTTCACTGTTTCAATATGGCAACTTTTTCTTCCTTTCTCAGACTCTACGCAATGTCTGATACAAGTACAAGTCTTCTGTGGTATTATCTGCAGCTCTCACAAAGGAACCAAACCAGGGATAACTTGAGTTGTCCTTTCTCATGGCCCATGGTCCTAAATTGTAAGTGGGCCCGCCGCCCTTTCTTTAGGGGCTTGGGCCAGCTTTGTGAATGACTTGCAGTGGCAGATTTAATGCTTGTGGTCTGAGAGATAGGTGAAGGTCAGGCCACAAGAGGTCAGCCCGGAACATCTAATTTACTGCAGCATGTCTGCAGTCACATAGATGGAGCTGTAATGACCATTACAATGAAAGTGGACAGCCTGCACAGTGTCATAGTGACCTGATATATGGCTTCTATGCAATGTTCATCAAAGTAATTCCAGTAGTTTCAGGAAATTATTTTTTAACACTGTGCAAACTGATGTGCCCTGAGAGATCATGTAACAAAAGAAAAATGGATGGATAAATAAAATGACCTGTCTGCAAAGCCATTTTAAATTAGATACTCAGGCCTGGTGGGGCTAAGAAGCAGGAGGGACTGACTGACATGATGTGAGTTAATGGTTTCTTTAAAGCATGAACTTTGGTCGTCTACCCGTGGATTGCTTTGGCCTGACTGCTGCAAAGGAGTTCCCTATTCTGGCAAATGGAGCTATTTTGACATTGATGTGCTTTACACATGATACAGGATCTCAGCTGAGCTTTTTAAGCATGCCAGCTATTAAAACAGAAAACACTCTAGGCTCCAGTGTGGCCTTTGACTAACATTTTGGTTGGTCATGTGCCATGGAAGTTTATCCAGTATATATTGTGTGCAGCTTAAAAAGATTAAAAAAATATATATTTTAAGCTCTGTAAAACACACACTGTGCTTAATAGAACTAAGGCCAAACTTGGTAGAGCAACAACTGCCTGCAAAACAAATTCATTCACAAATTCAGCACAAATGATGTGGCATTTAGGCATTCGCACTTGGTCCCTTCACAAATAATTATTGTTGAGCTTTTACTCTGATCTGTGTTATTGAAAATATGTCCTACTGTAATTATATGTCTTACATTATATTGATGTTGGCATAAAGAAGGAACCTATAGCATCTGGCTAAATCTTCCAAATGATTGTAATTTGATTAGATATGCTTGAATGATTTCATTTCAGGTTTATAACTGTTTAATGTGACAGTCTGTGATATTGTGAAGTAAACAATGCAGCGTCATAGAAACTAACATCTGACCAAATTCCAGTCAACCATCCCAGTTAAAGACATTGGAGGATTTCCAAGCACCTTCTTCTGACAAAAGCTTAGCTGAAAGGACACGCTCAAAGACTCATCACACTATGTATGGGGAGGGTGATGGTTACTCTATTTATTTATTTGTGTGTGTGTGTGGGTTGTGTGTAAATGTGTCAGCGGCTGAATGGAAAGCAGCCTGGCCTGTCACATTAGCAATAGCGGGGAATGTTAGTGGGTGTCACTGTCAGCTCTGGTCTGGCTGAAATAATCATGTCAAAGGCCAGTGACAGATTCACTTCTTTCACTCAGTCTGGAAAAGTAAAGAAAGCCCTCCTGCTGATTCAAGTTCTGATGTTCATTGTACATTCAGAAAAAAGAGGGGAAGTGTAGGTGTTTGTTACTGGCAACAAGGTGAAAGCAACATTATGTTCCAAACTCTGAAGGTATTTGAAATGTAATGTTTCTTGGTGGATTTCTTATGAGGTGCCAATTTGATCAGAACTTCCACTAATGCAGATAAAAATTTAAAGTGCCTGATTCAGAGGAAAAACGTGGGCAAAGAAGAAGTTACAGTTGCTGTCAGCTGCAGCACACTTAATACATGGCACTGATATTATGGATTAGAAACATTTTGAGGTTTGGGAGGCATTTTGGGATGTTTACAATATAAATAAAACAATACAGTTTACAATTTTTGCAGCTTCACAACCACTTTTGGGAGTTGGTTAATTTTGTAATACATGTTTATTACACAGCTGATCATTTTGGAGTGAAACTCAAAGATCTTCCAGCTTGTATTCACATTCCTGATGCTGGTAAAACGTGTTAATTTAGCCACCTTGATAAATACACTTCACTGTTGACTGTGTTAGGCCAACAGTTGTACATTAACAAAAAATCAATAGTGGCGGGAGCCATATGTGTGTTTAGCCCATGAATGTTTTCTCTTTGTCTGATAGCCTTTATGCTATGATCAGTGGATACAAGGTGATGCTGATTAAACACTTTAATCTTGTTGTCACTGAAACCCTTAAGTTGACATAATCAGACAGAATTAAACAGGGAGATGCCATTTGACACAATTTAAATTTGAAATAATCAATTTTATATATTAGATATACTGTTGCCCATAGAACTCTTGTTTTCATCCTTATTTCTAAAGGTTCATGAGTAATAGTGTATAACTACGTAGTAAAATAAACTGCACAGGTCTGTTGTCTATGAAAGACAAAAACCACAGCCATAAACAAAATGCTTTGTGGATGTGGGGTTTAGTTTATCAGACAAAACATGGTTGCCCCCTGAAAACACCTGAAGGAGGACATCTCTATTAACAAGATGTCAGCAAGAGGGGGTTCCACCAATAAGAGGCTGTGTCCAGCATCTGCTACTATACCATTTACTTAGCCATCATTCATCCCAACCTTTACCCCTTTATCTGGTTAATTGTGTATGCCTATGTTTGTATGTGTCCTTCTAATGCTCTTTCCCTCCCTTTATTTGTGTGATCGCCCATGTGTCCATTACTTTACTAAAGACGTAGATGTGTTCTTTCAGTTAGAATAGCACCCTTGATTTTGCCCACTTTGATGCTTATTAGTATTGTGTGTATTGTCATGGCATGATAACGGTTGAATTCCACTTGTGCCCATGAGTTGTGAAGGTAAAGAGCTCTCTATCATTTTCATGACATTATTCTCTTCATTCAACTGCCCTCTACCTCTCCTCAAACAACGCCTATTATTGTGTCATAACAGAGAACTCAATTCATTAGCCCTGTTTGGGGTTTTAATGGGTGGCTCTAAAAAGGTGCCCTACAACAACATTTCTACAAGTGGGATCTAAGAGCAAGAAAGGCATCAGAGTTCACTTGACTTTTATTCTATAAAGTAGTATCTATGCAAAATGACAGATCAAAAGTAAATAGTATTAAACATATTGAATTTGAGCATGACATTGACCCGTACTGAATTTGTTAAGGCTAACTGTTTAAGTCATTCTGTCACATATGACCATGAGCTTTCAGCAGGGGATTATTTGAAACTCATATACTCATTTTATGACATGTAGACATAGATAGATGATCTTAGATTGATGGCCATAATAGCATTTTTAAACACCAGTGACAAATCACTCTAAGATAAACACATCTGCCCACAATACTTACATTTGGTAGTTTACTTGTGTTTCTAAAATTGCTATTCCTTCCATATCATCTCTTTGAAATCAAGTAGTTATAATATCGGTTATCATTTTGCATGGTAAAAATGGTTACCGTAATGTGTTTCAAATCAATGTAATATAAATGGAGTCTTAATGCTAAGGATGTGTGCTCCATACAGGCTTTCTAAACAAGTGATCGGGTTCTTATACTTATATAGTGAAGTGGCCCCTATGTCTTTCAATAATGCCTTTGTTTAAAATAAGGTGGAGGTGGGGGAGAGAAATGGCCTCCTCACACATTGAGGTTGGGCATTATACATGAAGACACCTCAGTAATATACCCAGTTCAGAGATATTTGGGAATTAAACTCCAGTGAAATTACTCAGTGACATCACCATTACAGCCTTTTCAAATACTGATCAAAAAAGCTCTGGTTTTCTCAATATTAAAACACAACTAACGGAAGAAAAATTAGCCATTCACTCCTTATCAGTATTTGCATTTTGATTGCCAGGGACAAATTAGCCCACACCATAAAGACTAAGAGCTACAACTCAATTTTACTCATTCACCATGTGTTTCAGCCATCTTGGTGCGCAGGCACATCAATCATTAACTGACTCTGTTTTGCCTCAGAAAAACCTGATAAAACCCAATAAAGTAATTTAGTGCATTTACATCACTATCCTGGTGGTTTACAGTAACACAATACTCCCAATCTATAGGCATTTATTTTATTTGATATATTAGTGTACAAATACAAAGTGACACGTGAGGTGTGCGGCGAGCTTTTATTGGTTTGGAGTGTACATCTCCCATGATGCTGACATTTGTTCTGGAATTGTTTGTTTTACAATGTTTTTATGTTGAATCCCATGGAATTTCAGATAAGTCTGTGCATGATTTCATTGGAGTACTATACAACAGGTAGAGCTCCAAACATTAGCATGCGCTCACATGTATGTGATGCATATACTATGTGTACTTACTATGAATATTGAAAAGACACAAGTATTTACACTTTTGCTGTGAAATTTAAACTTAAACTAAGTGGGTCCTCCATTTGATTATCTCTGAGTTCTACCTACCCTGTGATTTGAGTACAACTAGCTTTAGTTGAGTGAGGCACATATCCGGTGAAGGCAACAACAAAATGACTGCTACACTGAAGGTTTCTAAGAGCAGAGTGGCCTCCGGCATCTTGAAAATGGAAAATGTTTTGGAACAACCATAACTCTTTCCAAACTGAGCAAGGTCTTAGGAAAATGGTCTTGACTAGGTAGCCTATGTTCATTGTCTGAACTCTAGAGATCCTGTGTGCAGAAAAACATTCCAGAAATTCAATAATAGAGAAGCCTTAAAATTAGAAAAAAAATTAGAAAGCCTTACAATCGTATTTATTTAATTGTATTTATTTGTGTGTGTGTGTGTGTGAGAGCGTGTGTGTGCGTGTGTGTGGTGTGTGTGTGTGTGTGTAAGGAGCAACTCCTTTACTGTTTACTCTAGCTTATAGATGTCCACTTAGCATGAAAGTGTTCCGTCCAGGTCTGAAGCCTGTTTCTGCTGTGAACAATTCATCAATCCATTGACAGATTTAGTGTATATCAGTCTTGTTAACACTGGTGATGGAGCCTAATGTTGCCAGCCAAATTACATAACCATGCTGGACGGCAGTTAAATATTTGCAGGAGATAAAGAAGCCCTTGAAACTCTGAATCACCTGTTTGCCGTTTGTATTTTCTCACAAAGCTCCCACACATTGTGCGACAGTGCTCAAATACACAAGTGTTGTTAAATATCATAAATGTCTGCAGTCTGCAGCCCTGAGTGTACCTCGGCTCTCTTTATGTATTTAAAAACTATGCTTTAGTTGTTCGAACAGTCACTGGCTTCCTGCAGGGCTAGGAGAGTTCCCCCACCCATTCACTCATTCCCATTTTTGTTATGGGGGATGTGCAACTATTTGAATACATTACTGATGCTGTTACTGACACTAAAAAAAAGGCAACATTCAAATTTACTTCAACCACTGATTGCTCTGCCAATGAGACATAAACAAGACCATTATGGATGGATGGATGGATGGATAGATGGATAGATGGATAGATAGATAGATAGATAGATAGATAGATAGATAGATAGATAGATAGATAGATAGATAGATAGATAGATAGATAGATAGATTGGCCAATTTTTGGCAGCTGAGTACATCTGTCTAGGTGTTAAAGGAGATACAGTGAAATTCCCAAAACTGAAATAACTTATAAACTGGTAAATGACATATCCTTCATTGTCTTCACTTCATGAGGCAAATCGTCTCCGTGGCAGTTGTATTAAATTCATTGTAATTCCTGTTTATTTTTAAGTAACTGTACAAATCAAAATTGTCTCCAGGCATTTTCCAAATCCCAGGGCCTGCAGCAGCAGCCATTAATTAATGGATTATCAGGCCTGTTTGATCAACCACAAGTTCAGATTCTAGTTCATACAGAAATTAGTTAGAAACACATGCTCTCTCTCTCACATGTGCACTGACATATGCGTGTACATGAAAATCCATGACCAAAATTTTTAGCTACCACAAATGTTACTTTTTATCTGTGTGTTTAAAACTCTGAACCCAGTAGAGAACAAGTCTTCAGCTGGTCTCCTCCCTGTGTTTATGTGAATGGGGACCACAGAGTCTGGAACTGACTGCCACTAGCCTGCCAATCAATTTGTTTAACTCCCCAGGCGAGGGCAATGATTGGTGGACCCTGCACACACACTCCCTTCCTGATAACAAAGCAGCCCATATGCCCTCCCAGCAGGAGCCAGCAATGGTAAGGGGCTCTATGCATTTAGAAAGCCAGTTATAGGAATTCAGAGCTAATAGGGTGAAAGGACTACCATCATTGGATTGAAAAACTGCACAAGTCAAGTGGAATGCACCCATCGTCCAGCTTGTACCTCCATTTGACAGCAACGAAACACTTTCACTAGCCTGGGGTTTCATTTATTTGAGCATATTAACTTGAATTATATCTGCTGTCAGTTTTTATTTACATTGGGTTAATGAAGAAATAAAAAGTCACTTTTTTATTAAAGAATTTACCAAGCAAAAAATTGTGACATTGGCTTAAACAGCCAATGTCAAACATAATTTGAGAGGCATCCAAGGGACGAGGGCAAATGTACCGGTATGTCTTAAAGTGCTGAAAGATTAAAATAAGTTGATATATATGAGATAGATGAGATAGATATCTTAGGACATTAAAAAGGCTCACTCCAAAACAAAATTCATATAACTACTGTAAAAATGTAAATGAGAAGGTCAATTCAATTTGTGTGTGTGTGTGTATCTGTATCTGTGTGTGTATCTGTGTGTGTGTATCTGTGTTAAGGGAAGGGGGGACCCAGTATTATTAAAGTAAAAAGACTACTTCCTTGAACATAAACACAACTTAAAAACATAAAGAGGAGGATCTTAGGCGCTATGGACTTTTTTTTTAGGTTTTGACACATTTTTCTTTAATTTTCCTTGTTTATGTCATTGCAAATAACAGGATACTCCAGTCACACACAGAATTTATAGAATTTATAGTCTCTTGACTTTAATTTCTACCTACAACAACACCAATCCTCACACCTGTAGGTTGCAAGGACTGTCTCCTGAGATCTGACATAATCTGTTTATTTTTCCAATACTGTCATCCAGCGTCTGAAAGCAAATGACCAAAATGAAGATAAAATGAATCATCACATCAATCTGTGACGAGTCTTTCAAACTTCATATCATCTTACGGTTTGCATAGAATAAAATAGGGGAACCCGAAAAGTCAAGAACAAAAACAAAGAAATGAATGAAGATTCTATTTCAGAGTTCTGAATTTAATCTTATTGGGAATTTTCAACAATACTCAGACAGACATATTTTGTTATAGTGTTATATGTTATAATTAAAAGACTTCAAATTTTTTGGGATTAGTAAAATCATGGCAATTATCATCCGACATCCACAACATATTGGCACCAATGGATCTGAGAGGATTTGCGGGGCTGATTTATCTTCTAAAACCATCGCTTTTACATCTGGGGGCAATTTGATGCCGCAAGCTCTGTTGTTAATCACAGTGCTGATTGTTTTCACCCATTACAACTATTTTTGAAATAACTTAATCTTCTTCCCTAGAGTCTGTTTTGCTCAGACATAATCTGTCAGAGACTGATTGAGCTGCATAATCCCTGGTTGCAGAAATGCACGCCCCCCCTCCCCTCCCCTCAACACAAACACACACACACACACCACCACCACCACCACCACCACTCTTGCGGCCTCTATTGGATGTCTGTTGATAACTAGAGATGTGACCCCACCCTGTCTCCTCTAGCGTAGCTTCTCTACTGTATGAGTCTGCCCCGAGGGCTTAACAATATGCTTCTATTTTTAATTAATCAAAACCTAAATCTCTGAGACCCTGACTGACAGTGCTTACCTATGTTTAAAAAACAACAAAACAAAACAAAACAAAAGGTTTTGGCGCATTGTTTTGTTTCATTTTGCCTAATAATCTTTTACAGCAATAAGCAGTCAGACTGCATAACTGAGACCAGAGGGGTGTCTGGAGCATGGGGACTCAGCAGCCGTTGGAAAAAGCAATGATGTGGAAGTGACGGACAGTTGGGCGGGTCCAAGAATGAATGGACCATCAATGACACATATCAACAGACAACTGTGGAGAAAACTGTGTGTGTGTGTGTGTGTGTGTGTGTGTGTGTGGTGTGTGTGTGTGTGTGTGTGCGCGCGCTTTTTGATAGGGTTGATGGGGCCCTTTGCTGATGTTACACTCCTGAATTATTCATTGCTCTGCTCCAAAGGTGTGTAAACACCTATGGTGTATCAGTTCTCTTTTCAATCATCACAAATTTCTGATTAGTCCACATGTGATCAACTCCATGCCCAACTTAGGTCTGAGAAATAATTATCAATGAATAGCATTTAAAATTGGTTATTCTGATCTCTTCATTGGTTCGAATCATTTTTATGTTTAGTTCAGAGTGAGAACAATAGACCATCTGTGATCAGGAACAATGGCATATTCTCCAATTACGATGTGTGCGTGTGTGTTTGGAGCGGTAGAAGGAGCGATGGTTTGGGGAGGGGGGTGGTGTAACTACATTGCAAGATGGTTCATAGATATGACAGACGTTCTCGAGTTTGATTTTTCTATGAACGGCTGTATGTCTCCCCCTAGTGGGCATAAATTACACACTTAGAGGTAATATTTTAAGTCCCACAATGCTACTGAGGACCACAGGATGTAAGACGTTGGACGTAGAACTTGACAGTGGAGGACTTCAGCCTCACGCCGAATTACCCTGTGACCATTCGCGGTACTGTAGATAAAAATCCTATGCGGCCCAAAAAGGATTTTTCCCTTAGACTTACATTGAAAAAGACTAGTCTCTACAATTGTGTACAGAACACCTCCAGCTACAGACGTGGTCGATTTATCTTTGAAAAACCTTTGCAGATGTGGCGGGGTGGAGGGAGGTGGAACGGTGGATGACAACGCCACCTGGGGAATTCCACCCCAGGAATTAACCGGAAACAGGCACGCGCAGATACGGTTCGGTTCCAGAGGCAGAGACAGGATTGAGGGTTAGGCAGTACAATTTTATTAAATCCAACTTAACACCAAAATAACTCGGCTGTACAAAAATCAAACAAAAGGGGGTGGACAGGGCTGGGGCCCCACCGGCAGGTGAAACTCAATTAGGGGAAATAAACAAACTAAAAACACCCGTGCTACACACAAAAACTACACACGAAAGGTGTGATAAAAACGCCCTCCACCAGGGGTTGGGTCCCCGCCGTGGCCCGCAGCACCTGTCCACAAAGAAAAGAGGACAATTAAATTTACAATGATAATCAGACGCGTCGAGCGCACACGCACACCTCACACAGACAAGCGAATAAATGGCGACCAGGTTGTCCAAAAGAAAACAACGTCAACCAAGACACAAAAAGCAACAAAACCAACAAAAGTAAATGTAAATTGATACCATTTACGTACTGTTAAGAGTCTAAAATTAAAAGTAATAGCTCCGTGGTCGCCTCGGCAGCACCACTACGTCTCAGCGCCGTCCCCCGAGCGAAGGGGGTGGGGCGAGAGAGAGAGAGAGAGGAGCGCGAGAGCGAACAGGAGAGAGTCCCGCAAACGGGACGGAGCCAAAGCAGCAGTGGGTCCAGTACGCGAGGTAGTCCGTGCCGACTGTTTGGTGGCGCCACCACTCCGTGAAGGGTTCCCGCTGGGGCAACGCGACCCACCGACGCCAGCCGGCAGTCAACTGCAACAAGGACAGCGCCATTAACCTTTATCGACCGAGTGCGGGGAAGTCAGTGACGCGCATTGCTGCGCCTTACCTGCCCAGGGTAAACTAGCGCGCGTGCCCTCACGGCAAAGCGCTCTAGGTGGAAGGATGGCGGGAGGAAGCACCAACCTTCTTGGCGCTGCCAAACAGCATGCTCGCGCTGTGAAACAGTTTGTTGGTCGAACCGCCCAGATAAGCCACAACCCCGCCATACCGTCGAAGGGGAAAAACAACTAAAGTCAGCTGGAGGCAGTGCCTTATATAAACCTTTTCTCCCCACCCACCAATTAAGGCACTACCTCCATAGGACACCTGTTCGGAGGGCAGGCCACGCCCTGCCACATCCACCCCTACCTTTTGGATCGTCGACCCGACGAGAGACAGGGCCAAGTTAGCACCAAGGTCTAAACACTGCCATTAGGGAATTGGATGCAGAGTCTAGCGGCCGATTAGAAACTTCCTCCTGCGAATTAACTGACCGTGGAAGGTGATGCCTGTTTGAGTGACTGCCAGCAGTTGAACGAGCAGTCCGACGCAGGGACTGCTGACTACTGCAAGGCTGGTCGGCTGGGGGCACTGTTGGTGATGGGTCGCTGCTACTTACGGGCGCAGTCAGACTGCACGCACCCTGGGGTGCTGTTGCAGCCGGGGCAGAGGACGCCTGAGGGGTCCCAAATGGTGGTGGCACGGCAATGGATGGCACCGGGGCCTCGGAAACCAGAAGCCAGAGATCGCTGTTGGAAGAGTCGTCCACAGAGGCCACCCGTGGGGACAAAGATGGAGAAGCTGGTGAGGAGAGGGCCACAACTTCGGGCTGAACGACCACCTTTAGCATGTCTCTATGGACATTCTGAGTTCCACCCAGGTCACCCACGGGCGCCACAGTATAGACCACACCGTCGCCGATAGGGGCCCGCACAACCTGGTGGACAACAGAGCTCCAGAGGTCTTGGATCTTATGGCAGCCTCTAACACCATGGTCCCTCAGGTACACCAACTGTCCCACTGGCAGAGGTGCGTCTCGGACGAACAGATCGTGTCTCTCCTTGCGCTTACTCGCTGCCATCACTAGTTTCTCACGAGCACCCTCGAATGCCACACGAAGCCTGGCTTAGTGTTCTACCACCCAGTCCTGCACCTCACCAGGAATCGGGTCTGGCACACGACCCAGGAGAAAGTCAATGGGAAGAAGGGGCTCCTGCCCAAACATCAAATAAAACGGTGACTCACCCGTGCTCTGATGAGGTGTAGTGTTGTAACCAAAGAGCAATTGCGGAAGACAAGAAGCCCAGTCCCGCTTTCGGGAAATCGGCAATGTTCGCAGGAGGTTGTGAAGTGTCCTGTTGAACCTCTCACACTGCCCATTTCCGGCCGGATGATAGGGGGTAGTGCGGGACTTGGCAACCCCATACAAAGCACAAAGTTGGGAAATCAAACCACTCTCGAAGCTTCTGCCCTGGTCTGAGTGTAGGCGACTCGGAACCCCATACTTGTAAAACCATTCTGTGACCAGAACCTGGGCTACTGTCACCGCTCGCTGGTCCCGGGTGGGAACAGCCACTGTAAATTTACTGAACACGTCAGTCATGACTAAGACGTTCTCAAAGCCATTACGAGAAGGTTCAAGCAAAGTAAAATCCACTGCCAAAATCTCGTTTGGCCGGGATGCGAGAAGGTGGCCCATGTAACTCCGATGAACCTGCCCCGAGTCCTTCGCAACTTGACAGCGTTCACACCGCTGCACCCACTTCTTGATGTCGGATGACATTCCCGGCTTAGCAGCGTTGCCGCACCAGCTCGGTGGTCCTTTCTGTGCCTTGATGCCCATGCTCCTGGTGGAGCTGATGCAGGGTGTCCCCCTTGAGCACCGTGGGCAAAACAAGTTGGGTTTGTTCTTCCCCACCATCAGAGCGGAACACCCGCCGGAAAAGCACCCCATTCTTTTCGACCAGGCGGTCCCACTGGCGCAACAGCACAATTGCGGGCTGAGAGAGCTGCCTCCTCTCAGCAGAGGTAGGGAGAGACCCACGTCGCCAGAACACCAACACCTCCTTTAATACAGGGTCCTCTTCCTGCATCAAGTGAAGATCAGCTGGAGAGTGAGATGGAAGGATAGAAATCAAGGACTGCAAGGCACCAACCATAGGACCAGGCTGGATGTTCGGCTGAAGGCTACACGGGACAGAGGTGCCAGGCAAAGATGGAATGACACAATCCGGCATTGGTGCGTACTGTCGCGACAGTGCGTCCGCATTTCGGTTGTTTCGCCCAGACCGGTACTTGATCTCCAGATCAAAAGCGGCAAGCTCAGCAGCCCACCTATGCTCGGCTGCCCCCAGCTTAGCCGACTGAAGGTGGCTCAAGGGGTTATTATCTGTGTACACAATGCACTTATGCCCCAACAGATATTCTCTAAATTTCTCCGTCACGGCCCACTTGAGCGCAAGAAATTCTAGCTTCATAGAGCTATAGTTGGACATGTTGCGCTCAGTGGGCCGGAGCCCCCTACTCGCATAAGCCACCGGCCTCACGCAACCATCTGTCTCCTGGGAGAGCACTGCACCAAGCCCACTATGACTAGCGTCAGTTTCAAGGATGAAAGGACGTGAGAAGTCCGCGTAAGCCAATACTGGGGTGGAAACCAACCTTGACTTTAGAGCATTGAAGCTCTCCTCACACTCGCGGCGTCCATGCGGAGCCCAGTGCCCGCCAGATCCCCGCTTTGTTTTGGTGCCAGCCAGGTCAGCTACCAACTGGTGCAAGGGTTTAGCCATCTTGGCGAAGCCATCGACAAACCGCCTGTAATAACTGGCGAACCCTAAAAAGGACCGCAACTTACTGATGTGACGAGGACGCTGCCAGCCAGCCACAGCCTCTATTTTCTTGGGATCGGTCGAGACACCCTGGCTGGAGATGTGTCCCAAGTATGACACCTGCTCCTGGAAAATTGCACATTTCTCCGCTTTGACCTTAAGGCCCTGCCCCTGCAGTCGCCCGAGCACCATTTCCAGCCGCTGTAGGTGTTGCTCGATGGAAGATGAAAAGATGATTATGTCATCAAGATAAAGCAGGAGGGACTGACCTTGCTGATCGCCAAACATGCGTTGCATCAGCCGCTGGAAAGTGCTTGGCGCATTGCAAAGGCCAAAAGGCATCCGATTGAATTCGAAAAGACCAAAGGGGGTGCAAAAAGCGGTCTTGGGACGGTCCTGCTCAGCCACAGGCACTTGGTTATACCCACTGGCAAGGTCAAGAGTGGAAAACCAGCGGGCCCCCGATAAAGCGTCCAGGATCTCCTCGATACGAGGCAGTGGAAAGGCATCCTTTCTGGTCTTACTGTTCAGGAGCCGATAATCCACACAGAGCCTCAAGCCACCATCCTTTTTCCTCACCAACACGATAGGTGAGGCATAGGGACTGGAGCTCTCACAGATGACTTGACTCCAGAAGCTGGTTAATGTGCATCTTCACTGCCTCATACTCTGAAGGGGGAATGCGACGATACCGTTGCCGTACAGGGACATCATCAAGCAGGGGTATCTCGTGTGAAATTAAGTTCGTACACCCCAAGTCACCATCATTGGCTGCGAACACTGAGCTGTACTGGTCCAGCAAAGACCGAACACTGGCTTGTTCCAGCTCAGTTAAGGCTGAAAGGTCCCATGACCCTATCCTATCAAGTACGGATGGGACGGCGGACTGGGAGGCCAATGTGGCTGTGGTCAACCCCACCTCAGTTATCCCTGCAGGCAAACTGACAACTTGAGCGGCATTCACAACACCAAGTCTGACCCGGGGGTAAAGGAGAACCCCTGCTTCTCCAACGTTGACAACTGGTACCCACACAGTGCCACGGACAACCCTTAGCAGGCATGGTGAAGCCAACAGCCCAGCTGGCAAACCTGACTGGGGGGGCTCAAACAAAACGCTCTGACCCGAAAACTGTTCAGAACAGGTGGCAGCGACCAGCTTCATCACCCCACCAGGTATCCGAACTACTTGCCCTCCACGGACCCTAACGTCACCCTGAGGGTTTAGCTGTACTGCCGTCTGGTGGCACTTCTGAAGGGCGGCCACAACCGGACCCGGTGCGCCTGACACAAAAGGCGACTCGAAGAGGGATGAACCGAACACCCAAA
>NW_026622021.1:0-23484 GCF_003711565.1 Takifugu flavidus | reverse complement strand
TTTTAGGGAAACGTTGGGGTGGTCCATTTGTCACCAATCCCCCATTTAAATATTCACCATGTGCTGGTGATGTGTTAGTTATCAGTGGATACTTCAAGGTACGGCAAAGCAGGCGTTAAACTGAGTTACGTTGTGGCGGACACATAGGGGTGTATCTCACACCCAGGTGATGCATGGGGTGATGGGCGTGGTTAGCCCTTCATTAGATGCACTGTTCGAAACGCCATTTAGTATTGTCTGGTGGATGCGTAATAAAGACGTTTAAACCATCTGCTCAGTCTGAGTCGTTCCTCGTCCTGCCACAACTGTTAAGCTCAAGGGGACCCCGAAAGGCAGACAGACACGGGAATTAAAAGTAACTCAGACGATTTTAATGAAACAAAAAAAGGACAGGAGGGAAGAAACTAAATGAGGAGGGAGGCCGAGACAAACTATAGGGGGCGTGGGGGAATGTCTTGGATGCAGATGTTGGATGTAAATGAAGTGTGAATCGTGAGGGTGTGTGTGAGTGCGTGTATGAAATATCAGTGGAGGGGGTGTTGTACATGTGCGTGATGCGGCAGACGAACCAAGTCCGAGATCCGGGGGCGAGAGTCCGTGGGGGAGTCCAAGTGTCCAGAGGCCAGGGGAAATCCGTCCGAGGAAGGGGAAGAGGGCAGAGGAAGAGGGGCTAGGAAGGTTGCAGAGGAGCAGGGGAGACGCTGGAGAACGCTGGGAGTCGCTGGGACACGCAGGGAGACACAGGGAGGCGCTGGGAGTCGCTGGGGAGCCGGAGAGATGCTGGGTCGACGGAATGTTTTGCTAAAACACCAGTTAGATCAAGCACTGGCCTGAGTGCAGAGGGGCCTTTTATGGGTGCAGAGTTGTTTGGGGGTGGGCGGATTGGGTGCAGCTGGAGGAGAGGGCACGGGTGTGGTTGGTTGAGCTGATTGCACAGGAGGAGGTGGGGCCAGAGTAGGAGTCACAACAGTACCCCCCCCCCTTACGGGAGGCACCGGACGACCGCCCAGGAGCATCCGGGTGGTCTCGGTAGAAGTCTTCGAGGAGGGAGGGGTCAGCGAGGTAGGATGGGGGCACCCAGCTCTGGTCTTCGGGGCTGTAACCCACCCAATCCACCAGGTACTGGAAGCCCCTTCCCCGTCGGCGGACCGCCAGCAGCTTGTTAACTCTCCACACCGGCTCTCCGTCCGACAGGACCTGTGGGGGAGGTGGAGTCGGAGCAGGAGGGGACAGGGGGCTGGTGGAGAAGGGTTTAATGAGCAAGACGTGGAAGACCGGGTGTACCTTGAGGACAGCGGGGAGATCCAAACGGACTGCAGAGGGGTTGATGATGCTGCAGATGGTGTAGGGACCGATGTAGCGGGGGTTCAGCTTTCTGGAGGAAGTCTGCGAGGTCTGGAGGGGCAGGTCCCGGGCCAACAGCCAGACCTTCTGGCCAGGCCGGTAAGCAGGGGCCGGCCTCCTTCACCGGTTGGCCGAACGCCGGGACTGCTCTGTGGCCCGCAAGATGGCTTTGCGGGCAGCCTTCCAGATGCGCCGACACCCGCGGAGATGGGCCCTGGTAGACGGCACTGCGATCTCCAGCTCCTGCTGGGGGACAGAGGGGGTTGGTAGCCCAGGAAACATTGAAAGGGGGACATACCAGTAGCAGAGCTCTCCATGGCGTTGAGGGAGTATTCCACCCACGGCAGGAACTTGGACCAGGAGGCAGGATTGCTGGTGGTCACGCAGCGCAGGGCCGCCTCCAAAGCCTGGTTGGCCCGTTCGGCTTGTCCGTTGGACTGGGGGTGGTACCCAGAGGTCAGGCTGACCGTGGCCCCTATCCCCTTGCAGAAGGCCTGCCACACCCTAGAAGTGAATTGGGGGCCACGGTCGGAGACCACGTCAAGGGGGATCCCGTGGAGACGTACGACGTGGGAGACCAGGAGTTCGGCAGTTTCTGCAGCAGAAGGGAGTTTGGGGAGAGCGACAAAGTGGACCCCTTGGAGAAGCGGTCCACAATGGTCAGGATGGTGTCGTTCCCCTGCGAGACGGGGAGGCCCGTCACAAAATCCAGGGCTATGTGAGACCAGGGTCGACTGGGGACGGGAAGGGGGTGCAGAAGGCCTGCTGGCGAGCAATGGGAGGCCTTGCTGCGGGCACAGACCGTGCAGGTGCCCACAAACTCCCGAACATCCTCTTGGAGGTTGGGCCACCAGAAGCACCGCTGCACGAACTCCGCCGTCCGACGCACGCCAGGATGGCAGGCGAAACAACTGGAGTGGCCCCACTCTAGCACCTGCGGCCGGACGGAGGAGGGCACGAACATCCGGTCCCGAGGCCCGTTCCCAGGATCGGGCTCGTCTCTCTGGGCTTGCTCGGCGGCCGTCTCGATCGGCCAGGAGATGACCCCTATGACCCGGGCCGGGGGAATGATGGTGTCAGGGTCCCTGGGGGCGCCGGAGAATTCCTCCGGAAAATGGCGGGAGAGGGCATTAGCCCGGATATTCTTGGAGCCTGGACGGAAAGTGAGGGTGAAGTCAAACCGACTGAAGAGAGCCCAGCGGCCCTGTCTGGGATTGAGTCTCTTGGCCGTTCTCACATAGGTCAAGTTCTTATGGTCCGACCACACAAGGAACGGGTGCCTTGCTCCCTCCAGCCAGTGTCTCCACTCCACCAAGGCTGCATAGACCGCCAGAAGTTCCCTGTTGCCCACATCGTAGTTTCGTTCAGCCGGATCAAAACGGTGGGAAAAGTAGGCACATGGGTGAATCTTCTGGTCTGCCTCGGACCGCTGGGAGAGGACTGCCCCGATGCCCGTCCGAAGCATCGACCTCGACGATGAACTGCCGAGCTGGGTCTGGGTGGGCGAGCACCGGAGCCATCGTGAACCTGTCCTTGAGGGCCGAGAAAGCGGTCTCAGCCTCCGGTGTCCAGGTGAAAGGGCGCGAGGTGGAGGTGAGAGCGGAGAGAGGGGCAGCCATTTGGCTGAATCCTTTGATGAACCACCGGATGAACCCAGCGAACCCAAGGAACCGGCGAAGCTGAGTGCGGTCGGTGGGGCATGGCCACTCCACCACAGCCTGGATCTTGGCCAGATCTGCGCGCACCCGCCCCTCCTCCACGATGTAGCCGAGGTACCCCACTGAGGCGGAGTGGAAGACGCACTTCTCAGCTTTGATGAAGAGTCGGTTCTCCAAAAGCCGTTGGAGGACCAGGCGGACATGCTGGTGGTGCTCCTCCATGGTGTGGGAGAAGACCAAGATGTCGTCCAAGTAGACCACCACAAAGACGTTGATCATGTCTCGGAGCACATCGTTGACCAACTCCTGGAAGACGGCGGGGGCGTTGGAGAGGCCGAAGGGCATGACCAGGTATTCGAAGTGCCCGAGGTGAGTGTTGAAGGCGGTCTTCCATTCGTCCCCTTTCCTGATCCGCACCAGGTGGTAAGCGTTGCGGAGGTCCAACTTGGTGAACACCCGGGCATGAGTGAGGGGCTCGAATGTGGAACTCATAAGGGGAAGAGGGTACTTATTCTTAACTGTGATGTCGTTAAGTTTGCGGTCGACGCAGGGCCTCAGGCCGCCATCCTTCTTGGCTACAAAGAAGAAGCCCGCTGCTAAGGGGGATGATGATGGTCTTATGATACCAGAGGCGAGGGATTCTGTGATGTAATTGCGCATCGCCTCCTTCTCTGGGATGGAGAGATTATAAAGTCGACCCGTGGGGTAGGGAGCCCCGGGGAGGAGGTCGATGGGGCAATCATAGGGCCGGTGAGGGGGAAGGGACAGAGCATTGTCCTTACTAAACACTGGGGCTAAATCATGGTAGATAGGGGGAACACCAGTGAGATCCGGGGGAGTGAGCGCGGGCCTGGGATTACTGGATGGAGAGGGGGCGGAGCGAAGGCAGTTGGCGTGACAGGCCACGCTCCAACCCAGGATCCGACCAGAAGCCAATGAGATGTGGGGGTCGTGCCTTTCCAACCACGGTCTTCCTAACACGAGTGGAGCGGTGGGGGCGTGCAAAACCAGGAAACTTGTACTCTATGTGGTTACCCGAGAGTGTTAGGGTGAGTGGGATGGTGCGATGAGTGATGTTACCCAGAGAGCGGCCATCGATCGCCTGGGGGGACAGGGAGCGATCGAGAGGAACCAGGGGGACACCAGCCTGACGTGCAAGAGAGAAAAGTCCATCAGGGACTCATCAGCCCCAGAGTCAATGAGAACACTCACCGGAATAGACTCCTTATCCCAGGAGAGTGTTGCGGGGAAGAGGCGGTTGTGTTGCTCGGTGGGTTGGGGAATCACAGCTCGGCTCACCAGTACTCCCCCTACTGGTGAGCAGGACCTTTTGGTCGGACGGGGCAGGCTTTGATGAAGTGGCCATTGTTTCCGCAGTACAGGCACAGCTGGTCTCGGAGTCTTTGCTCCCGCTCCTGCCGTGAGAGACGGGACCGGATGATCTGCATGGGTTCCTCTCCGGCTCTGGGGGAGGAGTGAGCTGGGGGTAGCAAGGGGATGTGAGGAGGCGGGGCGGCAGTGCTGGTAGGGGAGAAGTCAGGGGCAGAGGGAGTACGGTGGGAGAGTTGGCGGTTCTTTTCTTTTCTTTTAAGTTACAACCATTTCTCACATTTTGTTATTTATACCAACAAACCAGTTACACTTGGGACAATACCCTTAAAGTACTCACAAGGATGAATAACCAAAAACATCATAGTAAAATTTAAACTCAAAATAATTCAGCAAAAGACTGAACAATTTGTTTCCAAAAATAAATGCTTTTTTCTTAAAAAATGTAATTAAACGGGAAAAAAAGATCCTTTTATTGTCCTGAACCTTTAATTAAGAGTCTATGGAAGTCTTCTGCACTTTTGCAGAGAGATGTGGGCAAATCCTACCAGTTCTGATGAAGCAGGGGGCTTTGCTTCTGCGTGATGCACGGGTTCTGGGTCATCGCGGTCTCCATGGGTGGCTCGCCATCTTGTATTACGCACGTGGATTCCAACTCTCCGATGGTTTCTGGTCCACTCTTTAAAAAAAAAAACCTCCTCGAAGCACGGAAACAACTCCAGTTCAACTCTTTTTTTCACTCTATTCTCTTTTTTCTATCCCAATCAGCGGCTCTGTGAAGATCGTTGCTCGTCTCCAATTCAGGTGCAGTGGAAGAGTCAAAACAACCCGATTGGCTGTGGCTAGTCACCTGGTCCACGTCAGCACAGCCCTTCAAAATAAGAGTCTAAACACAAATTTCAAATCGCTTCAAACAAACTGGAATCACAATGAATTTACAAACCTTTAACTCTCACCTAGACACCGTATCATGAAACATACAATTTTAATGATTTTTAACCATCTTAATCCATTTGTCTATCACAATGTATTTCTTATTAGCTGTTTTTTTATTTAACATGCTTTTATTGTATGAGGCTTTGTAAACCAGGGTTACATGATATGTAAGAAAAACACGCTTGAGCTGTAAAATAACTGTACAAGTGCAAAAGAACACCCGATCAAAGGTGCTTCCTGTTGTCATGTCATGTTCTCGTTTGCATTTTATACCGTACCATGTACGTTTATCACACTGTTCCTTAGTGATGTCTATTTTATCCGGTGTAACTCGCAGGGTGCTGCTGACACGGACCACGGGCCTCGCTCTGGAACGCAGAAAGCCTGTTGATCATTTCAGTTCAATTGTCTTCATCTCCACGTGCTTAAGTTTTAAATACCTATAAACAAAGACAGAATCGGACAGAGATCCTACAGCCAAATCAGGGTACAGATTATCGTCCACGTCCAAGTTCCCGGACAGTGAATATCCAAACAGCGTCACAGATCTGGATCTGGATGAGAGCAACTGAAGAAAAGAGAACAGTCAGTCTCCCTTTCGGGGGAAATGTCCCTTCCAGGCTTCCATATTTACGTCCCTAACTGTGCTGCCTTTGTGTTGATACCGTTTGACGAGCCACAGTAAAGATACACTCGGCCAGACCCATCATATGGTGCTGCAACAGCAATATCTAACAATGGAAACAACAGTAACATACACAATATTAGTTTTTGGTCCGTGGCATTGTTCTTAAGCGTGTGATTTGTATTTAAAATATGCTGCAGTTCTTTTTCAGCTAGATTATCAGCTTGTAGTTGTCACACATGACCGCAGAGGTCGCTGTTTACTAGGTTTTCGTCTGCTTTGACGGCTCCTTTGCCAGCTCTGTGGTTGACGTTTCAGTGTGTCCGTCGTTTTTATATTAAAATGACTTAACCTTCATAATTATCTTGATTGATGTCTCCTATGTTTTCCACGGCAAGTCCGAACATGGAGCTTTGTTGTCCAAGAAGCTGAATTGGAGCAATCTTCTTCCAGTTTCTCCCATTGTCGTTAATATATATATATATACACAAAAGCCCACCAAGGAGGATGAACCTGAGGGGCTATCATGGAAGGACAAGCCCATGCATGGAATGTACCACCGACAAATTGAGGAAGTGGCTGATATCGAGAAAACATACCAGTGGCTGACAAAGGCCGGACTGAAAGACAGCACAGAGGCACTAATCATGGCTGCACAAGAACAGGCCCTGAGCACCAGAGCCATAGAGGCCAGGGTCTACCATACCAGACAAGACCCCAGGTGCAGACTGTGTGGAGATGCCCCTGAGACAGTCCAGCAAATCACAGCAGGGTGCAAGATGCTGGCAGGCAAGGCATACATGGAACAGCATAACCAGATGCTGGCATAGTATACAGGAACATCTGCACTGAGTATGGGCTGGAGGTCCCAGGGACCAGGTGGGAGACACCTCCGAAAGTGGTGGAGAACGAGCAGGCCAAGATCCTGTGGGACTTCCAGATCCAGACTGACAAGATGGTGGTGGCCAACCAGCCTGACATAGTGGTGGTGGATAAACACCGGAAGACAGTGGTGGTGATAGATGTAGCAATCCCGAGTGATAGCAACATCGGAAGAAGGAACACGAGAAGCTGGAGAAGTACCAAGGGCTGAGGAAGGAGGAGAAGGAGAGAATGTGGGGGGATGAGGCAACAGTGGTCCCAGTGGTGATCGGGACACTAGGGCGCAGTAACACCCAACCTGAGTAGATGGCTCCAACAGATACCAGGAACCACACCAGAGATCTCTGTCCAGAAGAGCGCAGTCCTAGGAACAGCTAAGATCCTGCGCAGAACCCTCAGACTCCCAGGCCTCTGGTAGAGGACCCGAGTCTGAAGGAAGGAGGCACCGCCCAGGAGGGCGAGGAAGAATTTTTTTTTTTTTTTAAAGAAAGATGAGTTAGTTAGTTAGTAACTAACTCATCTTTCGTATAGAACTGTGGTGCCCCTACAGCAAGGTCCTCCCATCTTTGGAAAAGAAAAAAACAGCCACTATGTCAATATGATTGTTAGGTCATTGTACAGTAATACCATCATGACTGTAAAGAGGCTGGGAGAGAGTTGAAGGTCTCGGAGGATAAATAAAAGATAATTTAATTAGATATTGTTCTAAATAAAACCTACCATCACGTTGAAATCAGCTACAGCCACATCATATCCAAAAGAAGAGGCCAGACCCGGACCAACTCCACAGACAAGTGTTTCTTGGCTCTAGGGCAGGCATGGGCAAACTAAGGCCCGGGGGCCACACGCGGCCCGTTAAACGTTTTAATCCGGCCCGCCAAACTTGAAAAATGAAATCAATAAACCTTGTTAATGTTAAATTTTCACTGCAATTCTGGTGTTTCCCACTAGAAAAAAGACAGTCAGGAGGAGAGTGATGGTGATATCCTGAAGGATAACAGAACTTTCAGTGCTTTAAAATAGAAATGGTTATTAATTTTTTTTAAAAAGGCACATTTTATTCATTTGATTTTAAGTGTTTTAAGACTCATTCCAAAGTCAGATATTTTGTTGTAATGCTTCTCTTCATTTTCATTTGAAATTAAAGCACATGTTTTCTCATATCCCAAGATGTGTATTTTTTCTCCAATGAGGTGAGGTTACCAAAGCACTCCATCCATCCATCTGCTCCTGGTCCGGCCCCTTGTCAAATGTTAGAACCCATTGTGGCCCACGAATCAAAATGTTTGCCCACCCCTGCTCTAGGGTCTGGCCTAAGAAAGGCCACCTGACCACTGTAACCTCCTCTGGGAGCTCCTGAAACGATGGTCAGCTCACCCTTCCTGATAAGAGCCAGACCAGAGTCAATGGAGAATCCTGGAGGACAGACCCATTACACTTATTAGTGAAACTATAACTTTCATTCAACATGGGAAAAGAGTAAGACCAAAACTCAAACCAACCCAGATAGCTGTTCCTCAGGAGAGGAATAAGCTCGGGATTAAAGTGGTCAATATCTCTGGTCTCCCGTGGGTCATCAATTGGAAATGGAAAGTCGTCTATAGCCTCCATGCGTAGGATTCTGATAAATCACATAAAATTATTATAAATATTAGAATGACATGCCTGTTGGCAATATGCAAACCAATGGTGGTTGTTCCAGAAATTGCTGAGATGTTCAGAGTCACAAACCACCCTCCTCCACGTCTTGTCTTGCGTCTGGACCTGTGCCTGCAGGTCATCTCCTAAGAGGTAACACTGGCCTGTCAATAGGTGAGCCACAAAGGCATCTGGGACCCATTGCTGGTATCGATGGGCGCACATCTACAGAGACAGATAAGAAAACAGGTGAAGACCGGTTTTCAGTTTTCCAGTTTTTGCTTTATTCTTTCAGGTTGTGTTACTCACCATTACATTTTTCCCAGGACCTTGACTTGTTTACTCTTACTCCCATCCACTGGCCGTCTATTTCCTCTACTTTCAAGGACTCTAGAAAAATAAAACCACTGAGGAGTTTAAATTTAAAATCAGGAACTGTTTTTTCTCATACTTGTTTTTGAACTATAAGAACATTAAAGAGTTTTGACCCTTTCCTGACCTAAAATATAAATATGAACCTTAAGCTGCAACACAAACCTTGTTTTCCTTTTTAGAACTCAAACCCTAGTGAAATACTGGACAATTCATACAATTCAGTTCATACTGGTAAAGTACAAATGACCAAGAGGTCGAAGTTGCACAGACACACCGTGAACCAGTGCATCACTGTGAATTTCCAGGTAGACATTTTGCAGAAACTTTACTCGCCGAGAAAAAACACGTGCAACCGCTGACAGAATAGGGATCAAGGTTTCTAACTAGCTCACCTCAACCACAGACAAAGGACAGGGTGTGTGCTATTTTCCACCACACAAATACAGCTGCGACGTTGCGCTTTATGACTTCTAACATTAGTAAATATTAACCCACTTTTACTTTGGTGGGTACATGAGAGACTTTCTGAGCAAAAGTCTTGTGGCCTGCACAGATAATCATGAGTAGATGTGTACAGATACAAATAAAGTCTCAACAGCACTTCCACTCGCTCTGCAAAAGGAAGCAACACTAAAGAGTTGCACCGCCACTGTAAACTTGGTAAATTGCAACCAGGTCTATGAAACAATGTGCTTAGTGATTTGTGCACTGCAGAAACCCTTTTTTGAGTATCATGACGATGAAATAGACAAACATTATAATAGTACATCTGTATTCCAGAGCATGACCACATGTCACTTTTTATTTTTTTTATTGCATGGTTTCCTTGATACTTTCTTAGTTACACAATTGGAGTTATTGTACGTCACATTCACTCCTGCCTCACAGCAAAAATGAAACTCAATTATTCATTTGCATTTGGACTGTCACTGCGTGCTCTCTCTCTCTCACACACGCGCACACACACACACACACAAACACTCTCTCTCTCTCTTGCTCTGTTTCTCACTTGCATGGTGACAAAGGACCATGGAAAATTCACACATTTGTGGTGGTTTGGTCATAATGAGGCTTTAGGGTTACTTCTTTTTAAAGTATATGAAAATAAAACTGCTTCTCAGATGTTTCAAAGAATTGCAATTTTTATTTTTTTTTTAATTCCCAACAGAGAGATTTTATGGCGAACAGGCGTAACAAAAAACATGTCAAAAATGTTTCATCATCTGTCTACTTAGTTTGATTTTTGATCCTTGGACCACTGGTGCAGCTGTCCTTCACCTACACCCACTAATAGTTTTAGCAGTTGTTATCTAATGCTATGAATGGGTTAACTGAAGAGGCAGAGGGTAAATTTTGAGCTGATAAATCTTTTCGTTTGTCTATACTGATTAAGGTCAACTCACTAAAAAGTCAGAGCTACACATTGTTAACCGCATGTACTAAAATTGGTTGAGGCATTTGTTGGGGCCAGTATCCTGTTGAGCAAGTCATATGGGTTCTGGTAAAAGAAAGACATGCAGCCAACCACAGTCTACTTTTTCTCTGGCTTGTTTTCTTTCAAAGGTGATGAGAAGCAAATACCACAGACCGATGTTTGTCAGTTGGGCAAGGCATGCAGTCGAAATGGAAACTTATTGTTTTCCTCCTACCAAAAACAAAAATGGTTGTCATGTCTATAAATAGTAACAATGCATTTTTAAGGATTATCAATTACAAACTTGCCTATTTGTACTGGCATGAAAAAAATGGACAACAATGACTCAAATTTAAATTCCTGTGAGGTGCACCTTCAGGTGCTGACAGTGCAATGGCCGTAAAAAAATAGCCGGTGGGAGTTGATAGTAATTCACAGTAATGTGCAACTGAAATTGATCTGTTAATCATGATTTCTTAAAAATAGATGCTCGTGATATGCTTGCTAGGTCATGAGATCATCAATATAGTTCAGTGCAGCTGAAGTGATAGATGAACTTTAGATTTTCTAAATGACAAATTTAATATAGTAACTTCCATTTCAGTAGGAAATGTGTCAAAAATAACCAACAAGCACAAGTAAAGAATCAAAAGGCCAGGCACATCTTATTGTGAGGATAAATAATATACTTCCCACTTCTACAACAAAAAAATCGAGTCTTTCTTCTCAGCTATAGCACATGTGACTCAAAATGATAGCACTGGTCTAACGTCCCCCAACACACGCACACACACACACACACCACACACACAGCCAGTTCCCCACCACCCCCACGCATTAAACCCGACTAAAATGGTCTCTGAAACCAGTTAAAAACATCTCTGACAGGATGTTAAATTTGTGGCGGTCACTCCTGCATTAGATGCAGATGTACACATACACACACACACATGCACGCATGCATGCATGGTTGGGCTACCACCTCGAGGTAGAGAAAAGATGCAATGCAGTATAATGTGTTTAATTTAATTATCAAGTATTTTGGCTGTAGTTATTTTATTTATTTTGTGGTAGGTTTTTTTTAAAAGACAGTAAAAGGTTCGTTGAAAATAACCTTTGAATATCTTATCTGGGCTGATGTGCATGTTTCATCCTAAACAACCACAAACTGACAAATGAAATATCTTATTTCATTTCATTCCTTCCTTTCTTCACAGGGGGCCTATCGCTACTTGCTTGAATGAGTTGCCAGCTCATTGCAGCATTTGGAGGTGCATTACCTTGCTCAAGGGTACCCCGGCTACACTCCAAATGTGTCCTGACACCTGGCCCTACTACCAGAACACTTGTTTTGTAGGCACCGGGCCTTGAACCAAGACCCCTCTGTTCCTCAACCCAGTCTCTGACAGACTTTTTTTTATTGTCAAATTAATTTGGATTTGAGCCCATGGGTTTATTTCTGAGCATCGAGTGTGAGAGGTATTTGGGTTCTTCTTTCATTCCTGACATCAAAGGATGTCACAAGAAGCAGAAGAGCCAGAGCAGTTATATAGTGATGCTGGTGATGTGCTTTTACGTGTGAAGATTCCAAAATAAAGGTGACAGTTTGACATAAAATGTTGTGAAGATACTTTGTTTAAAATTCACTTATGGGTCATGTTAAGGGGTGCAATATACCAAAGCAACTTATTCTCTCTCTGAGGATTTAAACACTTATTTCTGTAAGTGAATATGAATTATGTCATCAAGTTAATGTTTTTAACGATGAGCCCCAGATTGTGCAAAAAAGAACCTTAAAATTTAAATTAGTGTCATTGAGGGACTCATTCCCCTCCCGATATTTCCCACAGTGTCTCGTTCATGATCAGCATCAGACAGTCATTTCCAGTCATTAATGTTGCACCCTTTTTCTGTGTTTATTAACAAATTGGACTAACCCTTTGCTTTTTGATGAAACTGTATATAAACCTTGTGAACTGCTCTTCATGTTTCGAGTTGCGGCTCTACTTTAGGGCCGAAAACTTAAACCTCAAATGGACACCAAAGGAAGTTTTGATTTTGATTCTTTGGAATTTTATTTTCTCAGTGCATGCACAGCAAATCACCAGCAGGGCGACATTACACCTTTTAAATACCTGCTAGATTGCATGCTTTGTTGACTTGATTCTGCCTCTGCCTCCATCAACTTTTAGGTTCCGCATGTTGGGTTATGAATTTTAAAAGTAGTAACAAGCACTAAACCACAATAACAAAGATCACATAAAATGCTTCTCATGCTCAGATTTTATATTGATTTTATATTGAATGCTCGTGCGTTAAAGTTTACCCTCAACCGCATCAGCAAAGACGAATTAAAGAGTCTATAGTCTGAAAATGTGATGGGCATATTTACAAAAAACACATTTCCTGCTTTTCAGCCAATCAGAATAGTTACACTGTAAGCGTTCCCATATTGAGAGGACTGTTAGTGAGCTACCACAACCAATTGTGCAGAGAAAGATGCTGCATCACATGATTGGAGGTCTGGCTGCTCTGATTCTCCTCAGTAGGTTATGTAAGTGCCCTTTTTTATGTTGAAATGACTGCAACCAATATAATTCCAGTTAAAAGATCGAAACAGGTAGATACTAATTTGCTTTGTTTCTTCTGTTGTTTCCATTGCCTCCAGCTCAAAATGAAGACGTTCCTCACAAGATCCCTGTGCGTGTGGTTAACCAGGGCGATAATGTCACCTTGACATGTCCAGCCTCTGCTGATATAACTGGGTTTTTCTTACACAAAATAAAGTTTGGTTACTTCGCTCAGACATTTGCAAGTGGCTTGAGCAAAGTGTTCCTCCGAGGACAGTTTAACACATCAAGATTTACAGCAACCACAGAGAATTCTCTGCATCTTTTTAAGATCAGAAACGCTTCCAAAGAAGATGAAGCGACATACTTGTGTCAAGCAGGAACAATGTACGAAATGTCATTTACCAACGGAACAGTTTTTGATTGTGAACGGTAACGTAAGACCACACCTGAGTCTTTTTTCTGGTGAAAGAGTTGAGAATAACATGCTTTCTCTTTTCCATCCACTTCACCCAGACCACAAAGGTCAGAACTCGCTACAGGTGAAACAAAGCAAATCAGTCCACCCGGGTGGGTCGGTGACTCTCCAGTGCTCGCTCCACTCCAAGAAGGAAAAAAAACGGCACACGTGTCCAGCTGAAGACAATGTGTACTGGATCAGACTGGGGTCAGGAGAATCCCACCCCAGTATCATTTACACACCCAGCCACAGCAGCTGTGAAGGGGAGGAAAGAAGCTGTTTTTATACTTTGTCCAAAACGGTCAACGTCTCTGATAAAGGAACGTACTACTGCGCAGTGGACATGTGTGGGCAGATCCTTTTTGGTGGAGGAACCACGCAGCTGCCAAGTAAAGGAACATATTTAATATTACCTGTATTAATATATTTACTGACAATTAACCAATTTTTCTTGTATAGTTTTGATGAGGTTGGCTGGATAATTTGCAGTGTTGTCCTTCTTTTGTTCTCTTTGGACTTTTGCAAGGCGGTTCTCAGATAAGCAGGAGTGTGGTGATTATGCAATAATTTACTTGGTAAAACATCCGAAGCATCTCAAAGCTCTACTGCGCTATTGTGAACGTGTTTTCAGTTTATTCGAGGTAATTAGTGCTGCAGACCTAAAAAAAAACAACAACAAAAGATCTCCCATCTTCATCAGTTTTATTAACATGTAAAGGAGTAATATGGGTTGGGTGGCAGGAAAGATGCTGGATTTGCTGGTATTGGGTTAAAGTTGGAAACATTTTTTGAATTGACTGAACAAACTGTGCTATTATCATTTGTGGCACAATTATATATAAATATATTGTGTTACTGCTGCGTGTGGAACTGTTAGGTTACATTCGCGTTGTTTTTCAGTTCTTATTCTTGGTTCCTTATAATGATTTTATAGAAAACACACGTGAAATGAGTGATGGTTTCCATTTCCAGCAGATGCACGGGTCCAATTCGTTGTTGTGATCGGAATACTGTCCGTCTGCTGCGTGCTGCTGCTGGCTGCTTTAATCATCTGCAGTAAGCGTAGGTCCATCGCTTTCACTGAATTGTCATTCAAAATCAACATTTATTTGATTTTTTGAATAAAGCTTTTTTAGCACTGATGCTTTCTTTAATAGGAAAACCAGCAGTCCTCACTACTGGTGACCCCCACAGCTCAGCTGAGGATCATCTGGAGGTAAATATATGTGTGGATAATGTGAAATCAATCATACCCTATATATTAACCAGGCTGACTCTTTATCAAAGTATGTCATGGAGTTAATATAACAATAACTTATTATTATTATTATTATTATTATTATTATTATTATTTTATTATTATTATTAGTAGTAGTAGTAGTATAGTAGTGTAGTAGTAGTAGTAAGTAGTAGTAGTATATTACTAATAATAATAGTTAAATACATAAATAATAAAATAAATAAATAAGTACAAATCAAAAAGTGCCAAACAATCCATCATAAAACATAAATGCATGAAAGCAGTCACATATGTATGGGGGAAAAAAAGTCTTTAAAAGTTGTTTTTAATAAATGTGTCTGTGGGGACCTCAAAGGGCCCCGGTCCCTCAGGTGAGGATTTTGAGCCGAGGGAGCGGTGTTGTTGTTGTTCAGAATGAGCAGCTCTTTGAGGTCGGGAGCGTTAGCGTGGATGCACTGGTGGGTGAGGAGTCTTGCAGCTCTGTTCTGAATAGACTCAAGTTTCAGGAGATTTTTGGTTCCTATCAGGAGTGAGTCGCATTAGTCCAGCCTGGAAGAGATGAAGGCATGAACAAGTTATTCAGGAGAAAGTTCTGGCTCATTCATGCCTTTATGTCCTCCAGAAAGAGTGAGTGAGGTGAGTGATGGTAGAGATGGAGCGGATGGTGAAACAGAAGACAGGTCTGTTTTATATAAAATTGGGTTTCATCTTTGTAGGAAACAGAAGGAAATTCCTTAGCGAATGACGACTTGTGGCAGCATATATTGGATGAAAGGGTAGGGAGCGTTACTAGGCAAAGATGCAGTTTTTCCTTGGTGGTCTGTGATTAAAATCCTGGAGATACATGTGTGTTCATTTGACAACAAAAAGAACGACTCTAAAAATGTTCCTAGGAAGCAAATCTGTTTTTTTTTACCTTTCCAGACAATGCTTAAAAACAGGTTCTGAAAGAAATCACAGTGTCACCACCACTCGGACTTACTCCTCTGTTCCACTTTGCATGAGTGACCTTTGCGTGCATGCTCGCTTTCCGCTCCTCCTCCTGCTTAGGACCTCTGTGACCACTGGGGGGCCCAAGGCCCAGCAAATAACTTAAAAAAAACCCCAAAGTAATTTTGTTCATGGTTGAGTGATGATGATTCAACTTTTGTCAAATGTATATGCTTTTTTATAAAAACTGTGTTACTCAAGGCTACATTGGGAGTCATGATATATCTGCACAATGAAACAAGTAGCATACCACCATAAATCAAATTGTTCCATTGACCTTTAGTGATCCCTTTGCTAC
Source organism: Takifugu flavidus (assembly GCF_003711565.1). NCBI lineage: Eukaryota > Metazoa > Chordata > Actinopteri > Tetraodontiformes > Tetraodontidae > Takifugu > Takifugu flavidus. The sequence goes on along the minus strand of NW_026622021.1, from coordinate 7,725 downwards.
TCATTTTTCTCTCCTGCTGCAAAAGGTCACCACTATGGGACTTAACACAAAATATTAATTTACATAGTATTTTATTTTGCCTCAAAAAAGTTATTCCATTTACTGGTGCATTTGTCAAGGTCAGTGATGACATGAGAGTCAACCTTAGTCTAATCCTAGCTTTTTGTATAAACACGGACATCTTCTCAGGTACTTATTAGATTTGTTTCTCCAAAGTTAAAATCAATCATGAGATAGTTACATAAATAATGCACTAATTCAACTTTCAGCCAAACATGTTCATGCAATCATACTTTCAGGTGCACACTATCTCGGACACGCCAGAGTGCTGGAGTAATTTTATTTCTCCTACAAATAACAAATATAAAACCGCACTGGTGCTTTGTCACAGTGGATACATTGAGTTCCTCACTATAGAGGGTATAGGGGTTTGGTTTTTGGACACCGCCTCAGATTTACCCGTCATCATTAGAGATTTAACCTGTGTTGATTATTTTCAGGATGGCGAGTTAGAGAAGAGAGCTATGTAACGCTGAATTTCCCCTCAAGAAAGAAAAGGCATGCAGCAAAGGGGGAGTTACCCCCCCAGAGTGCATTTACCTGGTGTCAGAGGCTGAAAAACTTTGAATGTGAAATTTAGAAATAGAAAGAAATAAGAAATCATTCAAGAGGTATTCAGCCAGGATGACAAAATGAATGCTCTTTGCTGTGGACCTAATTGTGAGTGGTGACTCTGAATAATCACTCTGCAAACAAAAACCGCAACGATTGTAGACGTGGTTATAAATGTGGCCAGAATGAGCAGAATGGCAAATGTGATGCTAGAATCTAAGTTTCAGTCTGAGGGGAACTAAGTACTACTGGTTTACTTACGTGCAAAATAAATATATAAATATATATATACCAAACTCATTGGATCCGTTTTCACATAGAATTCTCATTTTATTGTCATTTATTTTTTAAATGTTATGAGATGGTATGCCCAAAAAACCCAAAACCCCCCAAAATGACCGATTATTGTAGTTGATTTTGTCCTCAGCTCATTAAAGTGGTTGTAAAGCAACTTAAACCTTTTTTTCTGTGTGTGAATGAACTGAATCAACAACAACACCATTTTAGGGAAACGTTGGGGTGGTCCATTTGTCACCAATCCCCCATTTAATATTCACCATGTGCTGGTGATGTGTTAGTTATCAGTGGATACTTCAAGGTACGGCAAAGCAGGCGGCGTTAAACTGAGTTACATTGTGGCGGACACATAGGGGTGTATCTCACACCCAGGTGATGCATGGGTGATGGGCGTGGTTAGCCCTTCATTAGATGCACTGTTCGAAGCGCCATTTATTATTGTCTGGTGGATGCGGAATAAAGACGTTTAAACCATCTGCTCAGTCTGAGTCGTTCCTCGTCCTGCACAACGTCACAATAACATCAGCATAGTTTTGCTTTTAGGTACAGTCAACTTTCCCCTGCTGCCCCCGAGAGGCGTGGCATTTAGTTAACAGTGAGTTAAATACGTAAAACACAGCATCTCTTTGCACACATTTCATTTGTTAATGAAGAAAAGTGACCAAAAATATGGTAAAATGAAGTATAATGTAGAAGTCAGTCCTTAATCAGCCCCCCCAGAGTATTCCCTGACATCAGAGTAGATGCTTCTTTCTTCCTTCTCTGTATCATCATTTCTCACTGATTTTCTTCGAGCAATGTTTGGAATGGCGTAAACCAAATCCTGCTCCTCACTGGTCTGGGAGAAAACATGGACAATCATTATTATTAACATTATGTATGGCTGTTTATCATGTCTTTACCTGTTGATTGCAGGGATCAACACTGACTTTTACAGCAGTTCTTTGCAGAGTTAAACGAGCTTTTTGGTGAAAGAAAAGTACACAAGTGAAGTAAATTTGCCCAAATGCTTCTCAAGTAACTTTAAGACATTTAGAGACGTGTTTTCTTACCAGTGCAAACAGCCACAAAGGTTTTTCTTCTGCTTAGTCCTCAGATAAATAAAAGGACGATGAGACAAATGGACACAGCAGCACCGAGTGTGTATAAAACTGTGGAGATTATATGGCCATCTTTAATTTTCACTGAAATCATAAAATTAAAATAATTAGCATATTTATTGCCATTTGAAATACAGGAATGCAAAAATAAACGTTGACCTTCATTTTCGGGCTCTGAGCAGTTCCCACATGTCTGCTCACATTTTCCTACGGAACAACACAAATCTCCAGAAGAGCAGATGTTACTGAAGACGCTGTTTCTGGATCTGTTTAAGTTGTTTTCATCCACTTCCACGTTGTTTCTGCAATGAAAACTGAAAAATGGCCCACAGATCTGGAGCCACAGCAGCAGTTGTTGAGGTCATCCAGAGACGTTGGGTTCTCGGAGTCAGAGAGGACGGGACACTGGAGGAGCACAGAGCGTTCTCCAGGGGTCGGATCATAGGGATGAGCCGTGGGGACACCATCACCTTCAGATTCGGAGACAAAATTAGGCACAAATAATTCTGATAATGAACTGTGATGTTCCAAGATGAACTATGTCCAAACCAGCAGATTTCACCTACTACTGTTAGGTCTACTCTTTTCAAAAATGCACTTTTCTCCGTCATGCAGAAATAAACTCCAGTATCATCCACACGTGGGTTTTTAATAACCAAATCAAATGATCCTGATTCCATTTTGGTTGTGAAGTGAGAATCTTTGTATGATGAGATGATTTTCCGAGGATTTCAGGTAAAATCCAGGAATAACTCTGATCCATGAGGAGTGCTGACGTCTTGCGGGGACACTTCAGTCTCACAGTCTCTCCAACAGTTACATTCTTGGTCTCAATGATGTTATTTGTGCATCCTGTAAAGGCAAATAATACACCCAACATAGTAAAATGTGTTTGATCTCTCCAAAATGACAGAGCAAAGAGCAGATTCTAGGAACTAATTAGTAAAAAAATGTATTTTTCCTGTGGTACTTACCCCCAAATCTGACAGGAAAGAGGAGGATATAAATAGAATCAGCATTATCTACTTAGTGCGCCTGTCGCGTCTCACGGGTTAAGGTGCTGCTCAAATGATCAGATGAAGGAAACAGTTTCATTACAGTGTGCTTGGTTCTCAGTAAGAGCACAGGGGAGGAGATATCAGCTCGTTTTCCAACCTCTGAAAACTGATGCAGATTTTTTAAGTTTTTAAGTAAAAGCAATGTGATGACATTTCCCCTTTTCTTAAATCTGAGAGTATTTAGTTTTGATGGTGAAGGAATTCATTTGAATTTTAGCTCCCTGACTCGCCAACCAGAAATTTACAGCAGTAACCCAAAAATTATGTTTAGAAGAGATTTTGGTTTGTGTTTTAGCACATCCGATAAGATCACCTACACTTCAAATCAATTTAATTTAAACTAATTTACTAATAATTACATGTATTTAATATAGAATAATATTAAAAATGAACAAACTCTCTCCTTGAGGCAAGTGTGGTGAGGCAGAAACCATGAAATGACCCTGTTTCCTTTAACCCAACTGGTAGAGAGAGGAAGAGGTGCAATAGAGGGAGGTTAGAAAGACAATAGACACGTTCAGCACAAAAATATTTAGATTTAAAATTCAAAACAATAATATACACAAGTCTGTTTAAGTGAAGTGGAAAACAAATGTGTATGACTTCATCTCCTACCACGAGGGGGAGACATAAATGCTTCAGTACATATCAAAATTGTACTGCAGCACCAACAATTACGCATTTGTGCTTGAACTTGCAGCAGTTTTTGAACCTGAACTGGAACCAGTAGGTCTGTTTGATGTGGCTCAATCTAATAGGCAGTCCATCAAAGTCTGGTGACATCCTGATGTGCAGAATTATTTAAACAAATGATAAACAAGGATTTCATTATTAATTATTAATTATTATAATTTCTTGTTCTAATCAGCTCACATAAAAGATTCTTATAAAGCTAGCCACACGGTGCTTTAATACTAGACCAATGTCTGCGGATGTCCAGACCTCCAGTGGATATAAAGAATAGTTGAACATTTTTCGCTTAATTTATATTCTAGGTTGTTTGACACACAATTATGTGGTTTAAACAGTTCATATTTTCGTGTTTATTTCCGTGTTTATCGGATGCATCTGTTCATTTTCAACCAAATGTCTGTTTTACTTATATACATAGTAACTTATTGATGGCTGCCTTACAAATAACTTAAATTATTGGGAAAAATCTGTAACAAAACCTAAAAGGTATGTTTTTAGCCTTTAATTAAACACACTGAAGCAAACTTTTAGTTAATTCTGGGTCATAATAACATAAATGCTTTTGCTGGGACACACCAGCATTATTTTGAGCAAGTTTCAGAACAGTTAACAAACCTCCAAAAAAGACAATATGGAAATTAAAACACCAAAACTGCTAAAAAAAAAAAAAAAACTACAATAATCACAATAATACAATGATCAATAATAAGAAACAATTTCAGGTTTAGAGGAGCAGAACTGATCAAACCTGACCAGACCAATTTTAAATTTTAAATTGGTCCTTCTATGGATACAAAGCAGCTCTTAAAACTCTTAAAAGCTGAGCGATAACGTCGCAATATTTTTATCTGTGTGTAATTTTATTTAAATTGTCTTAATAAACAATGTGTTTCCTACATTTGCATTATTCTTCGACATCAGTGCTGGAGTAATTTTATTTTCTCCCTACAAATTAACAAATATCAAACACACACTGGTGCTGTGTCACAGTGGATACATTGAGTTCCTCACTATAGAGGGTATAGGGGTTGGTTTTGGACACCGCCTCAGATTTCCACGTCATCATTGGAGATTTAACGTGTGTTGATTATTTTCAGGATGGCGAGTTGAGAGAAGAGAGCTATGTAACGCTGAATTTCCCCTCAAGAAAGAAAAGGCATGCAGCAAAGGGGGAGTTACCCCCAGAGTGCATTTACTCTGGTGTCAGAGGCTGAAAAGACTTTGAATGTGAAATTTAGAAATAGAAAGAAATAAGAAAATCATTGAAGAGGTATTTCAGCCAGGATGACAAAATGGATGAGTCTTTGCTGTGGACCAAATGTGTGAGTTGTGACTCTGAATAATCACTCTGCAACAAAAAACTGCAACAATTGTAGAAATGTGTTATAAATGTGGCCAGAATGAGCAGAATGGCAAATGTGCACACATCAGGAAATGATGCTAGAATCTAAGTTTCAGTCTGAGGGGAACTAAGTACTGGTTTACTGTAAAATATATAAATAAAATACACTATATATATACCAAACTCATTGGTGTGTGAATGAACTGAATCAACAACAACACCATTTTAGGGAAACGTTGGGGTGGTCCATTTGTCACCAATCCCCCATTTAAATATTCACCATGTGCTGGTGATGTGTTAGTTATCAGTGGATACTTCAAGGTACGGCAAAGCAGGCGTTAAACTGAGTTACGCCACAATAACATGAGTTCAGCACAGTTTTGCCTTTAGGTACAGTCAACTTTCCCCTGCTGCCCCCGAGAGACATGGCATTAAGTTAACAGTGAGTTAAATATGTAAAACACAGCATCTCTTTGCACACATTTCATTTGTTAATGAAGGAAAATGACCAGAAATATGGTGAAATGAAGAATAATGTAGAAGTCAGCCTTAATCAGCCCCTCCAGAGTATTCCCTGACATCAGAGTAGATGCTTCTTTCTTCCTTCTCTGTATCATCATTTCTCACTGATTTACTTTGAGCAATGTTTGGAATGGCGTAAACCAAATCCTGATCCTCACTGGTCTGGGAGAGTTCATGGACAATCATTATTATTGACATTATGTATGGCTGTTTATCATGTCTTTACATGTTGATTGCAGTGATCAACACTGACTTTTACAGCAGTTCTTTGCAGAGTACAATATAGAAATATAGACAATATAGACAATATAGAAATTAAAACACCCAAAGTGCTAAAAAGAAAAACCTACAATAATCACAATAATACAATGAACAATAATAAGAAACAGTTTCAGGTTGAGAGGAGGAGAACTGATCAAACCTGACCAGACAAATTTTAAATTTTAAATCGGTCCTTCTATGGATACAAAGCAGCTCTTAAAACTCTTAAAAGCTGAGCGATAACGTCGCCATATTTGTATCTTTGTGCAATTTTATTTGAATTGTCTTAATAAACAATGTGTTTCCTACATTTGCATTAATTTCCTCTAACGGGGGTCCTCACTTCAGAGTAGACTGTTTGTCTTTGAGACGACCTCTGTCTGGTTGAGCTTTGCTCCTGGTGAAGACTGCAGCAGAATAACACATCTCCTCTTCTGTCTGAGCAGACACAGGGAAAAATCTCATGTTAATCAAAAATCAGTATTTACACGTCTATAACGCTTTTGATTGTTCTGATCCTCACCGGCTGAGTGTCCTCGTCACTCGCGACTGTTGTGCAACTGAGTACGGCAGCTGTTTTAAAAATAAGAGAAATAAAAGCAGCTGTTTCAGAAGGTATTTTATTGAATATATTCTCACTGAACAATAATGGGAAATAATTTTACATTTTTAAACTCCTTAAAAAAAATTAATAACGTACCCTCGCAACAGCTCGAAGATTTGCCCTTTAGGATCCAAACCAGGCAGACATTTACAATAACACTTGCAACCAAAGCAGCAGCCAGCAGAACCACCAATATAGTGTTCTCATCTAAGACCCCTGCAGTCCTGAAGTTGAGGGTTCCAAAGAAAAACTCCCCACATGTGGCCACAGCGCAGGAAAAGGGCCCAGCATCAGAGGAGCCCAGTAACTCTGAGCTGCTGCTCTCCCATTTCTGTGGAGCGCCACCTCTGACACCACCCTGGCATCCATCCTGGCTGCCTCCGTGTGCAGCAAAGACACTGGGATAAGATGCATCAGGTCCAGACTGGAACCAGCACACGTTGCGCTCTGTTCTGCAGGTTGTGTTTTCAGAGTCAGAGAGGACAGAACACTGCAGCGTCACTGAACGCACCGAATCAGACGGAGGCACTTGGATTACGGCTTTGACATCAGGCTCCGTCCCTGAGAAATTGAAATAGGACAAGAAACATGTCGGGTTTCTGTCAAATCTATGGCTCTGAATCACAGACTTTGCTGCTGCAGCCATGTAAATGTTCCCACTGTGGCAGAAATAAAGATATCTTATCTTTACCTCTAACATTTTAAACGAATATGAAAGTAAATTGTTATTTTACATCATTCTTACCTTGAATTCTGAGAAATATCCCCTGAAAAAATGTCAGGCTTGTAAAAACAGTTTTAATACAGTAATAAAATCCTGCATCATGTGGAGTCACTGACAGAATATGCAACATAAACGTGCCAGGCCCTTGTTCACAAATAAAATGAGAGGAATTGTTTGGAGCCTTGTAGTCAAAATAATAAATGACTCCTACGACATCAGGTGGGTTTCCAGGAACAAATCTGATCCAATAGAATATTGCTGGCTCTCCAGATTGCTTGCGTTCACAAGTCAGAGTCACATTTTCTCCAATATCAGCCCGTTTCATCTCAAAGTGCTGCTCATCCACCCCACCTAAAAAAAACAGCCAATGCAGTAACATGGGCACTATTCTGTGTTAACGTTGAATAAAAATGGAATAACAGAGGACTGTATATACTTACGCACGAGTCGGAGGCTCAGCAGATAAAATATAAACCTCATGTTTGGCTAATCCAGCTAAGGAGATGGTTAGA
>NW_026622020.1:0-23720 GCF_003711565.1 Takifugu flavidus | reverse complement strand
GACTTGCTTTTTCTCAGAATCAGAGCATGTGAAAAAGGAACTCTTCTTTCTGCTGAGGATTTCCTTGAGCTCCTTTTTATCCTTGTGTGTCCCTGCCATGGCCTATCACCTAATGCATATGGCCCCAGACCCTGCTGCAAGACAGACTCATGTCTCTGTTTCATGTTTGGACGATCTGGGCCCATAGACAAAGTCCCAGCCATTGGTCGCACACAAATGTGCTCCAAACAGGCCTAGGCCCCCTGGTCACTAAGTGGGATATGCTGTTCCTAATTGATAATGTATTTGAGATCTGTGCTTTATCTGGCCCTCCACCTAGTACCCTTTCCCATCGGAGGCCTTATGAGGGGCAAATTAAGACAAAACAGATTCTGGGATGTTGAGGACACTTAAGCTCCTCCACCATGATTCGTTGGTAGTTGGAGGACAAGACAATCAAGTGTGTGTTGGTTATTTCCTCCTTTATTGTACCAAGGATCTTGAACATCCTGAACATGTAGAATGTACACAATAAATCAAATATCTATAAATCAACCACATAAGAGCCTTTTTCTATTTGTGAGTTTTCTGAAACTACAGGATATCTAAAATTGTTGAAAATGGTCATTTTTTTTTCTCTTCTACTACTGCTTTACACTGAAGTAAACACATTCAGTCCAGGTAGGTTCTCTGTTCATCTTCTTCCAGAAAACAGAACCATCTGCATCTGGACAATCCTGTAAATGACAACAATGAACTCAGTGCCTTTTGAATATTTAATGATGATGACTTTATTCTGACTAATAGAAAATACCTTTGGTTTGGACAGAGGTGAGAGTCTTACATGTGATTCTGAAAAATAAAATGGAATGTTAGAAATGTAAAATTACTATCTAAAAGCAGACCGGAAGTGTAATTAATCATACCTTTATAATTGCAGCTGTGACTGTAACATTCATTTATTTCCAAGGTAGTTTTCTCTGTCAACTGGACAAGATAAATAATGTACTGTATGTTTGGGTCTTGGACCCAAGACCCAAACAAAGTAATGTTGTCTATGCTGTACAGTGCCAGGAGGAATGCAAGGAACTGTACATTGGGGAAACCAAACAACCTCTCCACAGAAGAATGGCACAACACAGACGTGCCACCTCTTCGGGTCAGGATTCAGCAGTCCACTTACACTTAAAGGAGAGTGGGCACTCCTTCAAGGACAGCCAAGTAAGGATACTGGCCAGAGAAGACCGCTGGTTTGAAAGGGGGGTTAAGGAAGCTATCCATGTTAAATTGGAGAAACCATCCTTGAACAGAGGTGGTGGCCTGAGGCACTTCCTATCACCAACATACAATGCAGTCCTCCACTCCTTCCAACACAAAACAAACATTCACACCATTCCAGGAGACCCAGTGACTCATCACCATGTGACCCAGCAGACAAAGGGAGACACCTCAACAGAAACTAGGTGAACGACCCGACCAACGACCCTGCTAACGACTCTCAGGTGACCACCCGGATCATTAGCATGCAAATGGTCCACAGGGGCTATATTTTCAAGCTCTCTCCCCAGCGATTTCAGAACTGAAGAAGCCTTCTGGATAGAAGGCGAAACGTCTTCAAGAGAAGAAACCCAGTCCAGTTGACAGAGAAAACTACCTTGGATACAATGACCTGGATGACTGAGAATTTACACAGACATTCATTTATTTATTATTTTTAAGAATATTCAAAATATATTACATCAGTTACCCAGAGAGTGTTGGCTGTTTCTCTTTTTCGTCATATAAAGTGAAATGGTTAATAAAAAACCACGATGATGGTAATATCCAGGTCGCACTGAGGAAAATACACCAAAACAAGATAGTTTCCTTCATCTGTAACGAGAGGCATCAGAAATTGTGATATCCGCGATACTGTTTCAGATAATTATTTAGGTCTTTACACATATTTGTCTTCTCACTTTATATCACGGCAGTTATGATGTCATTATTTTCTAATTCAGCGAAACTACAGGCATCACCATTCACACATTATTTTATAAAATAACAGTATTTAAAGAGAATCTATATTGACATAACAAAAATATGAGTTAAAGTTATACTTTGACCACAAATGTTTTTAATGTGCTGCTGTGGTGTAAAATTCAAACAGCATAAATTTTATTACTGTATGAACTTAGAACTTAAGGTTCATGTTCAAGGTTCAAAAATCCAAAATGTAACTTAATTTCTTAATTGCTCTATGTGTTTAAACATAGAGCAATTAAGAAATTAAGTACATTTGGATTTTTTTTTAACACTGAGGTCATGTTGGCTTTAGCATTTTTACAGGCGTATGGAAACAATCTGCACATAAAATAGCACTTTAACAGCTTTTGAATTAAATTATTTCAAACTCACTCACCCTCAAACACCAGCTTGGTTCCATTTCCAAACAGAAGTGTCTACATGCTGCAACAGCACAATAGTAGGTCCCAGTCTGAGAAGTGTTCAGGTTCTTCATGGAGAAGCTGTAGAAACAGGTGTTGGTTTTCCTCTCACACTGCTTATTCCTGCCTGTATGGCTGTACATGAGTCGCAGTTGAGATTGTCCAGAGTTTCTGAACCAGTAAACAGTGTGATCCCCATCACAAGTCCCCCAGTATGTACTGTACAATTCAGCGTCACAGAACCTTCTGCTTGGATAGACTGTGATGCTGACTGATCTATGGTCAACCCTGAACCCTCTACAATGACATTATGACCTTCTGTAAAGTCAAATACATTTAAATACTGATTTACACAGTAATAGGTGGCTGAGTCTGATAACTTCAAATCTGTTATTGTCAGATTAGTTCCTTTTCTACCAGCATGTAGTTGGAAACGTGGATTGGAGTCATTAGCACATCTACAATATTCAGTTGTTACCCAGTACATAAAGAGCAGAATCGGCTTCTCTCCCAGAGTTTCTTTAAACCAAGAGATCTTGGTCGAAACATCACTTCTGTGAAGACACGGCAAAGTCAGGTTCTGTCCAGGTTTGACCAAGATACAATTGGTCTTCCAATTCAAAGATGGAGAAAATTCCATTGTAGCTGTCTGAGCTAAAAACAAAATATAATTAGAAATGAACACCGTTTAATGTTTAAATCTAGAATTTTGCAAATGATGCCATAGATAAACAAAATACAAACAAAAAAGAAATCCTCACCAAATTTCTCCAAACATATCAGCCAGAAAATCAACTTTGCAGATGTCATCTTGCTCCAAGTTTTGGGCTGAGTGAAGAGAAGACTGGTCCTTTTTAAACTGATAAATGCTGCACTTGTATCTGACTGGGTAGCCGGAGATGACTCGAGGGTGTGAGATACAGGAAACACGATCACTTGTAATGTCAGATTAGCTTGATAAAATTGATGTTGGGGAAATTAAAGGTAGATTTAAAGGTTAAAAAAAACCCACAAAGAAAAAACTTTGGATTACCTTAAGAATAGGATTTTGCTTCATATATAAATAGAATTCAATTTGAGTTGAGTTATAATGTGTATCATTTCTAACCAATCAACAACAACCAGCCAACCAACCAACCAGCAATCATTCTTTTTTATTTTTTTCATGTTGCAGTAATGCATTCAGTAAATGCTCACTAATTATTATGACAGACAGCTTTTGGAAAATGATGCAGTGACGAGGGGTAGCATGGGCTCAAACAAGATTGTTCACGTAAGAGGGAGCAGATTCAGGTATTAGTCTGTCGGTCAGCATGAATGACATGATCTTAATGTGGGCAGGTACAGTAGACCTCTATCAGCAGTGAGGTGGCATGGGCCTGCTTTCGTTGGACTATCTGAATTGGTGGAAATATGGGAGATCACCATGACTTGTATCAGCATTTGTAGGTTTAATGGCCTGGTTTTTCTGAGGTTGGATATGGCAAAGTGACAGGATGACAGGGAGACTGATGCTACATGATCACAAAACCTCAGATGGTCAACAATCATGACTCCAAGGTTTCAAACAGCCTCGATAACAGGGAGGGGCCAATTTTGTGATCTATGTTTTGATGAATGGATAGTTTTGCCAAGGAAAGAAGGAGCTCATTTTCACCATGGTTAAGTTGAAGGTGGTGGCCCTGCATCCATGCGGATATGTCTGAGAGACATGGTGAGATCTAGTCTGAGCCGGAGGGTTAGTCTGGGGAAAATGAGATGCAGAACTGGGTGCCATGTGGAAAGCAGTGGTATAAAACACCATGGGAGACCATGGGATGATTTGCCTGAGCAATGTTGCGTATATGGCAAAGAGCAGCAGCCCCGGCACTGATCCTTGGGTGACCCCAGTGGAGAACTAGTGATGAGCCAAAAGTTGATCATGCCACGACACCCTGAATGAATGCCCAGATAGGTACAATTCAAAACAGGAAAGTCAGAGCAACACCGCATAGGTGGCCCTGGCCCATAGACAGTGGCCCTGAGGAGAAGACAGCAAGAGAAGCTGGAGGAAGAACTGATGAAGATGTAAGCACTCTCTGTTGCACATGGATAGAATCAACACGGAGTATATCAGAGGAACTGGAATATTGTGTTTTTTTAAGCCTATAAAATCATGAATTAGTCCATTTATTAACCTATATATTAAACAAAAAGTATGTACTCAAGTGAATGTGTCATTATAATCTAAAATATAATCTAATCTAAAAATGTTTGCATACAGACAATTCGATGGATAAATGTGCTTAATACAAACAGAAAAAACACTATTGTCAAGAAGATGTGTTGATGTGACTGCAATGGGGATCACATTAACATTACAGCAATGTCATTTTCCTTATGAAGATAATTATTTTATCTTGTTAGCATCTTTTATCTTATTAGCATGTGTCATACTATATGTTTTTGTTTTATGTTACAGTTAGGTTAGAAGTTAGGAATACTATATACTCTTTCGTAGGAATACACATAAGCAAGTCAGTTGACCCTTCTTTGACATGAATACTGTTTAGACAGTTGGAGCCAGGCAGACAGGAAATGGTAGACCCTCATCGTAAAATATGACAGCATAATTTACTGGTGATTGATAAGTTCCTGGACAGGAATAAGACCTCTGACCTGGCCATCTGAGAAGACAATGGAGAAGGACTGCACCAACACCAAATGAGGCAGGAAGAAGAAGATGAAGTCACCTAAGAAGAAGGACTGGATTGGACTGAATTAGCATCAATAATTACATATGTCTTTCTATATAAACTGGGCCAAGGGATAGTTAGGTTGTCAGACTTCATGCCCTGACAATTGACTTTGTTGTTGCTAGGGTTATGAACTGGCCCGGAGCTCTGTAATATTTGTATCTTGAATTGATTCTGTTTGCTAAATACATCTGTTTGCTAAATACATTTTGAAATTGACATTTGTTTACTTGAAGTCTTCATTTAAAGAACACGCGGATTGGCAGTGACACACGAGAGGTACTGCGATCCAACACTTACAATAGTTGTTGTATTTGAATGCCAAAGTCAAGACAGTGAAGCGATGTAGTTTGTCTGCTGTGTGTTAAGACACAGCAAAGACTTCCTGTTTGAAACCACCAAGACAGAAGGGGAAAAGTCAAGCCCAAAAAAGATTCTGACTGTTACAAAAAATACATTTGGACATTTTAGACAATAAAGGGCTGCAACTTTATTTGAATCTTATTTTAGAAGAAGATTGACTGCAGGACAAAATATATAAGTACAGTACAGGATTATTTTTAAACACGTCAAAACTTTAAGTGTTTTGCATCATAGTCTAAACACATGGCTGTACGTATGGTAACGTATGAATGGTATGGTATATTACTTGGTATTTCTTTAAATGATGTGTATATATTTATGTAATGTTTTATTCCAAGAAAAGAAGAAGAAAGAAAAGAGAAATATCATTTCAAATGTAAAAACAGACAGCAAACAGGTCGAGCAGTAACTGATGTTGTGGTTTTGTTTCTACTGCACAGTGTCACATGTGTGGGGGTGTGTAAGCTAACACCTAGGGTGTCTAAACTAAAGTGCCACACTAAATTAACAGCTGCGCATTCTGGATTATTTACAGTCTTTTTCAACTTTAAGGATATTTTTTTGTAAAATAAGAAACATGCAACAGCTGCAAGTGCTTGTTGGAAAAGTCACCACCAATCTCTTTGGTTTTAGTGACATTTAGCTCCAGTCAGTTGTTGCACCAATCAAAAACCTGGGGAAATAAAGCCCTGGGAGATACAGCCTGTGGCAGATACTGACAGCAGATACAGCAGGACCATGTGTAAAAGGGGTGGTTTTGTACGATAGCTTGGCTGCTTTCATGTCATGCTTAACTTCTCTATTGACTTCCTTCTTCTCAGAATCAGAGCATGTGAAAAAGGAACTTTTCTTTCTGCTGAGGATTTCCTTGAGCTCCTTTTTATCCTTGTGTGTCCCTGCCATGGCCTATCACCTAATGCATATGGCCCCAGACCCTGCCCTGCATCAGTCTCTAGTCTTGTTTTATGTTTGGACGATCTGGGCCCATAGACAAAGTCCCAGCCATTGGTCGCGCACAAATATGCTCCAAACAGAGGCCTAGGCCCCCTGGTCACTAAGTGGGACATGCTGTTCCTAACTGATAATGTCTTTGAGATCTGTGCTTTGTCTGGCCCTCCACCTAGTACCCCTTTCCCATTGGAGGCCTTATGAGGGGCAAATTAAGACAAAACAGATTCTGGGATGTTGAGGACACTTAAGCTCCTCCACCATGATTCATTGGTGGTTGGAGGACAAGACAATCAAGTGTGTGTTGGTTATTTTCTCCTTTATTGTACCAAGGATCCTGAACATCCTGAACAATGTAGAATGTACACAATAAATCAAATATCTATAAATCAACCACAGAAGAGCCTTTTTCTATTTTGTGAATTTTCTGAAACTACAAGATATCTAAAATTGTTGAAAATGGTCATTTTTCTATTCTACTGCTTTACACTGAAGTAAACACATTCAGTCCAGGTATGTTCTCAGTTCATCTTCTTCTTCCACAAAACAGAACCATCTGCATCTGGACAATCCTGTAAATGACAACAATGAACTCAGTGCCTTTCGAATATTTCATGAACGACTTTATTCTGACAATAAAAAAATACCTTTGGTTTGAATAGAGGTGAGTATTACATGCGATTCTGAAAAATAAAATGGAATGTTAGAAATGTAAAATTACCCTCTAAAATAAGCCCAGAAGTGTAATTAATCACACCTTTATAATTGCAGCTGTGACTGTTCATCACGCACACCGAGAAAGCCAGATACTCTACCAGAAAGGTGCTGAATGATGATGCACCACACAGGAAGTAAACTGAGAACTGAGTGTGTTTATCATTTGAAGATGAACACAGCAGCAGACAGAGGTCAAGGTTTCAGTTCCATGGTGAAGAAGAACAGGCAGTAGAGCTTGAACAAGTACAGGTAGTGATTTACTCCAACCACCAGTTCTGTTGAATAAGTTTTTCTCAAGTACCCAGGCTCTGAAACCAATGAGTTGAGGTGGAATGGCCTTTTATTGCAAGTTTAAGCCAATTAAATAATTGTTTTTGAGGTTCATAATCTAAATCCAAGTTATCATCGTCAAATTCCTAGTTTGGCTACAATATTTCCACACAAAGCTTTTGTTCAGGTATTTGCAACTCAGAAATGATCAGGAATAAAACTTATCATAAATTGCACCTTTTCGCTGAGGAGTCACCTCTCTACAGTCACTGTGAACATGTCACACTGCTTTGAAACATGTAATGTAAAGAACAAAGACTTTTGTGCTCGTAGCCAGATTTGCCAAAAACCAGACCTGGTAAAACTAGACAAATCAAATAATCAATTCAAATTCCTGAATCCAAGTTAAAGTCATAACAGTCGAAACTCAGAATACCGGAGTCATGAACATAGAAGGTAATTCACCCTCAAAGACCTGTTTGGTTCCATCTCCATGTAAAATTTAAAATGGGCTATAAATGTTACATTTCCTCCACATTTTAGAAACTAAAAGCTCCATATAACAGAGAATCAGGGGATATTTAGGCCATATCTGTTTAAACAAAAGGTTAATTTTTCTATCAATCGCTATATATTTTGAAACCAACTGAACAGAGCTAACTGGGGTAACCTTTCTATGGACAATAAAATAAATGAGTGGATTCTGGCTTAATTTTTTTAAAAACTGGATATTATGTAAATTATTTCTACAATATATATAAAATAATCTGCACAAAAATATGTAGCACTTTAACAACTTGTATAAACCTTTTGAATAAAATGATTTCAAACACACTCACCCTCAAACACCAGCTTGGTTCCATTTCCAAACAGAATGTGTCCACATGCTGCAACAGCACAATAGTAGGTCCCAGTCTGAGAAGTGTTCAGGTTCTTCATGGAGAAGCTGTAGAAACAGTGTTGGTTTTCCTCTCACACTGCTTATTCCCGCCTGTATGGCTGTACATGAGTCCCAGTTGAGATGGTCCAGAGTTTCTGAACCAGTAACAGTGTTTACAGTAAACGTAAACATGGTTTGTGGTTGGAAGAAGTTAACATTTTGTTCAATAAATTTTGTCAATAAATGTAGAAACTCACATTTTACTTCCGTTGTCATTTTTTACTGTATGTTTTAGCATGCGCCTAATAATACGGTGTGCCTTATGTATGTTTTAAATACAGAAATAGCACCCGTAACTGAGACTGCGCCTTTTATTACAGTGAAAATATGGTAGTTCAAAAGTGCCATAATCATAATCTTTGAAAAGATTATGATTATGCCATAACCATAAATTTGTAAAGATTAGGTTTATGATTATGGCACTTTGTGATCAGTAATCACAACATGATGAAAGTGGCACAACACAAGGGGAGACACACATGAGGTGAACTGACACAGGGGTGGCACAGTTATGTAGGGGCTAAAATGGCTGCCACAAAGCAAGAAGGTTCCTGCAGTCAGGGGTTTTTTTGTGCAGAGTTTGCCTGTTCTCCCCGTGTCCATGTGCATTGACATTAGAAGTGAATGAGGGCATGAACAGTTGTTTGTCTTTGTGAGTTAGAAGTGGGATAAGCGGCCACCTGTCCCCTAAAAGGGATAAAGAAGTCGAAGACTGATAGAGGGATGGACAAAATCCCTTGGCCAGTTTTTTCACAATTCCAATAAAACTGTTGAAGGTCTTTTGTTGCAAAATAAAATTTTAATTGATTATATCTTAACAATGGCAGCTGTGACTGCTTTTCATCATGCTGAATGCTGATGCACCAATTAGGAAGCTAACCAAGGTCTGCAGATTCAAAAAGCAGCAGACAGATGTCAAGGTTTCAGTTGTATTGGGAATCTTGAGCAGGTAGTAATTTTTAATAAATCAAAAATTAATATTTGTATTGTGTTCAATTTTGTTATCTGTTTTGTTAGTCTTTATGCCCCAAGTTTCACAAAAAAAAGGTCAACAAAGAGAGCTAAACATTTTCTAAACTGCTGGCAAATTGGATCCCAAATAAGCAAAATCGTTCCTGGGAAAAATTGTTCCGGGAAGGAGAGACCACGGTGGCCACAGCAGGAGTACGCCAACCCTTTGGATAATACTGCCCCTGCCTTAGCATTTCTATGTATCCAAGACATAGCCTGCTGCTGTTTACATGGTCATGATCACATAATGGAGCATTTGTCTCATCCAGTGGGTGTTTTGGTCAACTTAATAGTCCGATGGATATGAATGCTTGTGAAAACGATTGTTGCAGCTTTTGACTTCACAATTAAGGACTGCAACAGCACGATACAAGCTTTGTCTTCATAGAATGAATATAAAATATGGAGGTAATCTATCATTTGTCGACATGGCAGAAAAAAACAACTTTATTAGGAAAACTTTGCCTCATCGAGATTGATAAATGATACAATTGAAAATGTAGAAACCGGTATGAGTAAATACAAAATACTTAATTAGGTCCTGTTTTAACCTGCAATGACAACAAGACATCTACAGCCTCACAGCAGAGTACACACATTCATTCTGTCTGTTCTGCATTGATCTGTTGGGCTGGTTGTTCCTCAAAGCTGAATAAAGGAGGTTGTTTTCCTCTTGGTAGCCCTGGAGATATGTTATAAAGGGTAAGTAGTGTGTGTAAATAAGGATTATTTTACATATAAACTTTAAAAAAAAAAAAAAATCAAAATTGTCTCCACCTCTGCATGCTCTGGATGAAGCTTGGACTCTGATTGAGAGTCTGTTTTAAAAACACAGGAAGAGATTTTTTTAAAAGTAATTTTCCCAGTTTACCTTTAAGAATCTTCAAAATATATTGCATCAGTTACCCAGAGAGTGATGACTGTTTTTCCTCTTTGTCATAAAAAATGAAATGGATAATAAAACAACCACAATGATGGTAAATATCCAGGCCGAATGAGGAAATACACCAAAACAAGATGGTTTCCTTCATCTGTAACGAGATGCATCAGAAATTGTGATATCCGCGATGCCGTTTCAGACAATCATTTAAGTATTTCAACAAATTTGTCCTCTCACTTTATATTAAGCTAGTTATGATGTCATTACTGTAATTCAGGGAGACAATAGACATCACCAGTCACAAATTATTTTATAAAGTAACAATATAGAAGCAGAACCTATACTGACATAACAAGGAATGTTGTTAAAGTGATACTTTGACCACAAATATTATGTTTCTCCAATTTCTCCTCATTTAGATACTGAAAGCTCTGTGTAAACAGAGAATTGGGGGATATTTAGGCCATATCTGTTTGAACTGGTAAATTTTTCGATAAAAACTATATATAAACCAACTGAACAAAGCTAATTAGGATAACCTTTTTATGGACAATTAAATAAATTACTGGATGCTGGCTTAATATTTTTAAAACTAGATAATATGTAAATTATTTCTACAATATACAGAAAATAATCTGCACAAAATTAGAGCACTCACCCCCACACACCAGCTTGGTTCCATTTCCAAACAGAATGTGTCCACATGCTGCAACAGCACAAATGTAGGTCCCAGTCTGAGAAGTGTTCAGGTTCTTCATGGAGAAGCTGTAGAAACAGGTGTTGGTTTTCCTCTCACACTGCTTATTCCCGCCTGTATGGCTGTACATGAGTCCCAGTTGAGATGGTCCAGAGTTTCTGAACCAGTAAACAGTGTGATCCCCATCACAAGTCCACCCAGTATGTACTGTACAATTCAGCGTCACAGAACCTTCTGCTTGGATAGAATGTGATGCTGACTGATCTATGGTCAACCCTGAACCCTCTACAATGACATTATAACCTTCTGTAAAGTCAAATACATTTAAATACTGATTTACACAGTAATAGGTGGCTGAGTCTGATAACTTCAAATCTGTTATTGTCAGATTAGTTCCATTGTTACCAGCATGTAGTTGGAAACGTGGATTGGTTTTGAAGTCATTAGCACATCTACAATATTTACTTGATATCTTGTACATACAGATCAGAATCGGCTGCTCTCCCAGAGTTTCTTTAAACCAAGAGATCCTGGTAGAAAAATCATCTCTGTGAAGACACGGCAAAGTCAGGTTCTGTCCAGGTTTGACCAAGATATAATTGGTCTTCCAATTCAAAGATGGAGAAAATTCCATTGTAGCTGTCTGAGCTAAAATCAAAATACAATTAGAAATGAACCACCGTTTAATGTTTAAATCTAGAATTTTGCAAATGATGCCATAAATAAACAAAATACAAACAAAAAAGAAATCCTCACCAAATTTCTCCAAACATATCAGCCAGAAGATCAACTTTGCAGATGTCATCTTGCTCCAAGTTTTGGGCTGAGTGAAGAGAAGACTGGTCCTTTTTAAACTGATAAATGCTGCACTTGTATCTGATTGGGCAGCCGGAGATGACTCGAGGCGTGTGACATACAGGAAACACGATCACTTGTAATGTCAGATTTGCTTGATAAAATTGATGTTGGAGAAATCAAAGGAAGATTTAAAGGTTAAAAAAACCCACAAGAATTTTTTTTGGATTACCTTAAGAATAGGATTTTGCATCATATATAAATAGAATTCAATTTGAGTTGAGTTATAATGTGCATCATTTCTAACCAATCAACAACAACCAGCCAACCAACCAACCAGCAATCATTCTTTTTTATTTTTTTCATGTTGCAGTAATGCATCTAGTGAATGCTCACTAATTATTATGACAGACAGCTTTTGGAAAATGATGCAGCAGACGAGGGGTAGCATGGGCTCAAACAAGATTGTTCACCTAAGAGGGAGCAGATTCCGGCATTAGTCTGTCGGTCAGCATGAATGACATGATCTTAATGTGGGCAGGTACAGTAGACCTCTATCAGCAATGAGGTGGCATGGGCCTGCTTTCGTTGGACTATCTGAATTGGTGGAAATATGGGAGATCACCATGACTTGTATCAGCATTTGTAGGTTTAAGCCTGGTTTTTCTGAGGTTGGATATGGCAAAGTGACAGGATGACAGGGAGACTGATGCTACATGATCACAAAACCTCAGATGGTCAACAATCATGACTCCAAGGTTTCAAACAGCCTCGATAACAGGCGGGGGCATATTTGTGATCTATGTTTTGATGAATGGATAGTTTTGCCAAGGAAAGAAGGAGCTCATTTTCACCATGGTTAAGTTGAAGGTGGTGGCCCTGCATCCATGCGGATATGTCTGAGAGACATGGTGAGATCTAGTCTGAGCCTGAGGGTTAGTCTGGGGAAAATGAGACGCCGAACTGGGTGCCATGTGGAAAGCAGTGGTATAAAACACCATGGGAGACCATGGGATGATTGCCTGAGCAATGTTGCGTATATGGTAAAGAGCAGCAGCCCCGGCACCGATCCTTGGGTGACCCCAGTGGAGAACTAATGATGAGCCAAAAGTTGATCATGCCACGACACCCTGAATGAATGCCCAGATAGGTACAATTCAAAACAGGAAAGTCAGAGCAACAGAGCTGAGATCCTCCATATATTCACTATTCATGAAAAAAGTTCATTTGATTGGCTAGCAAGAAGTGACACTGACTGCCCTTGTTTGGAAACCATGAACACGTGGAGTGGCTCGCACCTTGTCGAACAAGCTCAAGTCCACACGATGAAGATTACGTCAAAAGCAATTTCTTAAGAACAATTTCTTAAACCACCTGGCTTCTGGGTTAAAGTTCTTGAATTTGGCTTAAAAGGGGGGGAGGGGTCTACTTAATTAGCAACACAAGAGAGATAAGCACACCTTTATTCACCATAACTGGGAAATGTTTGCAAGAGGGGTTGATTTTGCTCTTACAACAAAAAATTGTGCCCCCATTGCTTTAATTACTGGTTGATGGGATCCTCTGAATATTCTTAACAATGAATTTCACATGAACCATTACAATAATAATATATCCTCCAAATTTCATCTTGCCAACATTAGCCAACATGCATGAAACCACTCTCTTGCTGCACACATTTGGATGAAACAGTTGAATCCTGCTATGTTGTAGTTGATCATGATCCTTTTCTCTTGTGAAATTAACTCGACTGATCACAACAGAACCTTTCTTAAGAGAACGCCGCTACAATGGAATATATTTGGTTGTTACTTCTTTGTGTCAGCTTTGAACAGAAACTCTGCATAGACTTCCTGTCAGCAGCCACACAGACAAAGCACACGTTAAAGCTCGTTAGACTGAGAGCTAATCTTTTACTGGTAGCCACACTGATGGGGTTGTGTCATGCAATATGTACATTTACAAGAAACAGCTAAAAAATATAGTAAAGTATAGTATTGTTTGTCCTGATTGGGAAAACATTTCACAAACTGTTTAACAGAAATGAAATCATAGCCATTCTGTTCCGTTGAAAGGATACAGTAGAACCTTTGCTTTTGAATTTAAATATAACAGGCGTAGGTGAAATATCAGCATCACCATCTTTGATGACATACTTTACTATCTCATACTTTACTAGCTTTAGATAGCAAAGCTGCTGATGTCGATCCCAAACTATGGACACCATATAGGCCCAATTTTGTCCCATCAAAATTAATTTCATAAAACCTTTGGACTGTGGGACAAAGTCGTCTATCCAGAAAAAAAACAAAGGTGACACGGGAACTCCACTCCCAAAGACCAAAATTCCTGAACCTTCCTTGTACAGATCTGATAAAGTGTCTGTCTTTGTGGTGGTTTGCGACACCTAACCACAACCACATTGCCTCTTATTAGAGTTGAGTACATTTGATGTGGATCTAAACTGAAAAACATTTTTTTATTTCTGTCAATTTTCAAGCAAGACTCGAGCAGGCTGCCCTTCCTGTATTCAACTTCTGACTTGTTTTTCCACTAATGGAAACTTTAACTCTGAGGTTTGCGCCACCTTCACCGCAGCAGTGAAAAGTAAATGTGAGACGTAACATTCATGCTCAACATGCAGAATATTTATAGATTGTCTTTATGGACACTGAGTTGTTTTTGTTAAAGAGACCCATTTCCACATCCTCGGAAAAAAATTATCCAAAAAGTTAAATTAACTTAATTTCCTTTGATTTACCTTTGATATATAGTTTACATTTCCTCTTAGTTTTATAATTGATACTGAGTTCCATCATTAATGGGATTTTTTTTTAACCCGACAGCAGCATAACAGAGGTCACCTCCATCATGGCTCTGTTAATAACACAGTAAAAAACCGGAGAAAAGGTTAGTTTAATAATAATTAATTTATTTACCAGGTCATATGATTCTTTCAAAATAGTCTAGCGATAAGTTACCGTGGTGTCAGCACCTGCAGAAACTGATGAGAGGAGGGCTCAGGACGCAGCCTGAGCATGTGCTCACTCTGAACATGTTTGATATGTGGGCTAAGAGAATTAATTGAGAATTCAGTAAAAAGATCAGAATATGTGCAGCATTCACATTTGAAGCGATATGTTACATTTGTCAGTTTACGTTTTGGATGCAGCACCAGCAGAGAGGTTACTGCGTTCAAATGAAGCACACCGTGATTGTGGTCTGTATGTGCTTGAATTGTCAAAGCTGTGTTCAGATCACACTTCCTGAGTCATGCAGCTTGACAGCAGGAGGTTAGTCGCACAAAGGAAAAGGAGATCAGCTTAAACTAGTCTGTTAACTTCTTTGTACACTTCTACGCTTTATTTGCAGAATTATTTTCACTCTTTGCTCACATGCTCAATATTTGTGTGCAGTTAGCTACCTTTCAAAGAACAGTTATGCAGATTTGTTGGCTGACATGCAACTGTGGCAACAAACCTGCATTACAAAGGAAATGCTGTTTGAACAGTTGTCTACTGCAGCCACGAATTAGTAAATAGACAGAGACTGCAGCAGGTATCAGCAGCAACGATTGTGCTTTTGTACTCAAGTTGTATGGTGGAGATTCAAATGTCATGTAACTGTGGAAAAATGGGATTTTCTTACAGGCAGAATTAGAAACATTTGAGGAGACATCTTACTCTAAACCGATGACACACAAGAACTTTTCCAGTTAATTTATTTGTACAGACTGAGAAAAATACAAAAATTAAATACACTCATGAGGTGACCTTACAAACACTTGCACCGCCCTCTTCCTTTGTGGGAGACATGTAAACACAAAAAGCCATGAAAACGTCAGAGCCAACAAAGACCATCTAGGTCAAAACCCGTTTTGACATCCTGTACAAGAGCCGATAAACCCACCATGAACCTGATGCGAGTGAGCTTGATCAGAGCAGGAGCTCAGACACAAAGTGAGAAAATGATTTTCTTTCAACTCAGTTGGCTGCAGGATGTTTACACATCAACACAGGTGTTGGTGGGGAACAACGCATCTTATTTTTTTCATTGAAATAGAGAAAAGAGATTTAACAAAAACATTAATTAGGTATATACAGTATGTATGTGTATATATGTGTGTGTGTATATAAATATGTATATGTATGTGTGTATATACAGTATATATATAAATATGTGTTTGTGTGTGTTCCTCAAAACTGAATGTCTGTCAAGAATGACCTCAAGAACAACACAAATTACATTATATCTGTGGGTAAAACAGTGCTCCCGTAGTGCATTCACATCATCAGGGCAACATATCAGGTGTGTAACTGGTCATATGATGAACTGGTCAGAAACTGAATATTGACATAAAAGACTTGGATCGTAACGGCGTTGAGATGAGCGAGCTCTGTGCATGGACCCAACATCTGGTTGGGAATTATACTGCATTACCTGGTGGGGCAACAGTTTCCTAGCGGTGGCTGCTTTAGCCTAAATGCATACTCCTCACATACTTGAGTAGGCTGTATGTTGGATAGACGAAAACAGAGTTATGGTCTAAGACAGAGGCATGAGAGGTCAAGTGCCAAGAGAGTGTGACACAGAGAGAGAGAGAGAGAGAGAGAGAGATTTGAGATTTTACAAAAATACTTTATTTACAGTTTACACAGGGGCACAAGCGCCCTGCTCAGAACATGAAACCAACGATAAAATAAAATAAAATACTATAAAAACAGCGATACAACAATCCCATAAGGGGTTGTGAAAATGCAAATGCCTCTTTTACAGTGCGAGGCATTATTAAACTACCATATTTACATCAAAACAAGACATCATCACATATTTACAAAACGGCTGAGGTCATTCATCATTTTATAAAAAAAACTCCAACCTCAGCCTGTACCGGGTGTTACCACGCCACACTGAGGCGGCCTCACAATCTTCGTTTTTTTCAATTTTGTTTTTCTGGAAATGTAGATTGCCATCTTGGCTTCTCCACAGATAAAATTGAGTAGCTGCCATTTGTTTTGAGCAGCTTCCTGTACCCTGCTCCATAGATAAAGCCTCTGATAGAGAAAGTTTCATTAAAACCATTAAAAACACCTTTTAAAACATTAAAAAGTACAGTGAGTCGTTCACACTCACTGTACGCGTGAAACACCGTCTCCCGCCCTGGGCAGAACGGGCACTGATCCGACACTGCGGGGTCCAATCGAGAGAGGTAGACATTTAGTGCCACAGCTCCATGTAGGATCCTCCACTGGAGGTCCCCGGTCCTCTTTTTGATGGGGGTTTATATAGGACCCTCCATTGTGGCCTGTGTTCCCCCAGCCTGTCCGTCCACACAGAGGCCGCTCTGTTGAGTAGCCCTTGTCCAATGATTGTCTTTACAATGTTCACATATAGAGTCTTATTATGGTTCCGTGGAGGCCCAGTTTGTCCTTGCAGAGGGCCTTCAGGAGAGGCCCGCTGAGCTCCTCGCATCCAGGGTTCAGCTGGAAGTCGGGGAAGAAGTCCGTGGGGTCCGACTCAGCTCCCCTCCGCCGTACCGCCGGAGAAGACTTCTCTCTCTCACAGAGAGCCTCCTCCTCCACAGTTCCAGGGTCCTCTCCACCACCCGTAGTGAACGTAGCCCCAGTACAGCGCTCAGGGTCCGGGCGTCACCCAGTGCCGGACCAGCTGCCTCCACCAGCTGCTTCAGTGTGACAGTCCTGGAGCCACACAGCGCCACCATCAGACCGGGAATGGCGCTGCTGCAGACATCCAGTCTGCCACCGTGAACCAGGGGCTCCTTCAAACAGCCAGTGCAGAGAGCTGGGCTCCGGATCCTCTTCCATTAAAAAGAGCACAGGATTTAAAAACTCCGATAAAAAGCTGGCAGACCCCTTAAATTTAATCTTTTGAAATCAGTTAAAAACAGAGCAGCATCCAGTCCC
Source organism: Takifugu flavidus (assembly GCF_003711565.1). Taxonomy (NCBI): domain Eukaryota; kingdom Metazoa; phylum Chordata; class Actinopteri; order Tetraodontiformes; family Tetraodontidae; genus Takifugu; species Takifugu flavidus. Next base: position 6,035 of record NW_026622020.1, on the reverse strand, counting down.
AAGTTGCTCACACGTCCGAGTAAGCAACTGGCCACATCCTTCCACACTAAGTCAGGAGATCCCGTCAGGTACCTCTGCACAAACCATAGCCTGAAGGTGGCTGTTCTACTGGCCAGGTGGATGAGGCCCTGGCCCCCTTGGTCTCTGGATAAAAACAGGACTGACTGTGGCACCCAGTGGTAGCCGCCCCAGAAGAAGTTAACCAGTTTCGCCGGATCTGGGACAGCAGGCCTGGTGGTGGCTCTAAACAGGCCAAACGGTGCCACAGCAGTGAGGTTGTTGATGACTAAAACCGTTCTCTGAATGACATCTCGGAGTGCACCCACTTCCATTTCTTTAATCTTTCTTCGACCTTTTCAACAACATTCTCCCAGTTCTTTTCTACCATGCGTTCATTTCCTAGGTACACTCCGAGATATTTAAGGCCATCCCTCCTCCAGGTCAGACCTTGAGGGAGAACGGGGAGGCCCTGACGCCCCTCGCTGATGACCAGGGCTTCGCTCTTCCCCCAATTCACCCTTGCAGACGAAATCTCACAGAAACTATCGGTGACATTTAAAACTACATTAACGTCTGCCTGGTCTTTAATAAAAATGGCCACATCATCGGCATAGGCAGATAAAACCACATTACTGTTAAAACCCGGTAAAAACAGACCTTGAAGACAAGAGCGTAGTCTGTGGAGGAGGGGTTCCAGGGAGAGCGCGTAGAGCATCCCAGACAGAGCACAGCCCTGTCGGACGCCTCTACACACTCTAAAAGGAGCACACAAGCTGCCATTGACCTTAAGGACACTCTCAATGTTACTGTACAGTACCTGGATCTTGGCTATCAGACCAGCACTGAACCCAAACCTCTCCATGGTTCTCCACAGGAAGTTGTGTTCAACACGGTCAAAAGCCTTTTCTTGATCTAAAGAAAGTAGACCAGCACTCATCCCCAATGAACTGAAGACCTCCAAAACATCCCTAATGAGGCAGACATTGTCTACCATTGACCTGCCAGGTACACAGTACGTCTGGTCCTGATGGATGACCTGCTCCATTGCCTCCCTCAGCCGGATGGCCAAGGCCTTGGAGAGTATCTTGTAGTCCGTGCAGAGGAGGGACACAGGGCGCCAGTTCTTTATGTCCTGCAGGTTCCCTTTCTTCGGCAGGAGGGTGATGACGGCCCTCCTGCAGGACAGTGGTAGGGAACCGGTGGCGAGACTCTCATTGAAGACTTCTAGGACGTCTGAGCGCGAGGATGTCCCAGAAAGCCTTGTAAAACTCCACCGAGAGACCGTCGATGCCGGGGCCTTTCGGCCCTGCATTGACTGCAGGGCCGCATGCTTCTTGTGCCGTCAACGGGCGCTCCATTCGGTGGTTGGTCTCCTTGGAGACCCTGGGCAGTCCTTGACTAAAAGCACTAAAACCATTAAAACAGTCCTTGTCGTCTTTAAAATCGGTTTTGTACAAAGAAGCATAAAACCCCACCGCTCTCTTCCTTATCTGCCCCAGGTCGGTCAGCTCCTGCCCTGTGTCCGACAGCAAGGAGTGGATCAGCTTCCTCTGCCCAGACTTCCTCTCAAGGCCAAAGAAGAAACTGGAGGGTGCATCCATCTCCGAGATGTTCTGGATTCTGGACCGGACCAGGGCGCCCTGAGCTCTGGCACCTAGCAGGTTGGCTAAAGCCATCTTTTTGGTCTTGAGGATTCCAATAGATCCTCCGTTTCCTGTGGACTCATTCAAACGTTCGAGCTCCACAATCTCAGTTTCCAGATCCCTGATAGATCCGGTGATGTGACGAGTAACATTGAGAGTGTGCTGCTGACACAACATTCTGATTTGTGTCTTTCCGTAGTCCCACCACTGTTTTAGGCAGCTAAAACCGCCCTTTCTCTGCCTAAAACCAGCCCAAAAATAGCTAAGAGCATCTTTAAAACCCACATCAGATGCTAAAACTGAATTAAAATGCCAGTAGGCGCTTCTTGGTAAAATGTTGTTAATAAAAACAGCACATAAAACCAAAGCATGATCAGTAAAACCCACCGGCACAATATTAGATGATTTAAACACATTAAAATTATGTTTAAAACAGTACAAGCGATCTAAACGAGCTAAAGACACCCTATCTTCTCTAATGTGGGACCACGTAAACTGTCTGCAGCCTGTGTGAGACCTTCTCCACACGTCCACCAGACCATGGGAGTAGACCAGCTGCCTCAGGACCTGCTGCGAGGACGGCTGCGGCTCCGCGTGGTTCCGGTCTAAAAATTCATCTTCCGTGCAGTTAAAATCACCACCCAAGAATAAATAATCGACAGAACCACACCCCCGGAGTTTGTTGTTGAGTGTCTCTAAAAAGGTCTTCCTCTCTGCACCGCTGTTGGGAGCATACACATTAATAAAAGCAGCACTGTACTGGTCAAACTGGGCCGTGATTAAAAGACACCTCCCCTGAACAACATGTTCAACAGTAAAAGATGTTGGGCTAAAACTCTTGGAGAAGAGGATCCCCACCCCGGCACTGAGGGCTGTGCCGTGGCTTAAAAACACCCTCCCCTCCCATCTCCTGCACCAATCAGCTTCATTTAAAACATCACTGTGAGTTTCTTGTAAAAACATGATATTAATCTTCTTTAAAATCATTGTTTCATACACTAAAACTCTCTTCTTCTCTTCTCTGCCTCCGTTTATATTTAAGCTCCCAATCTTAAAACTATTCATTAAAAAGTGGGAGATAAAGACAGAGAGATAAAACAGTGAAGCTAATAAAAAACTAAAAAGGTGCATTTCCCAACATGTTTACATTAATTCCCTCCTAACTTTAAGAATCAGTTTCTTCAGTCTAAAAACCTCTTGATCAGTAAAATCTGCCTCAGCCTTATTTTTTGTGTGGCGTCTGGCAGAAAGATAAAACTGCTGTTTGTCCGGAAAGTATTCTTCAATGTTAACCCCCTTCATGTTTTTTGTGTCATGTAAAAATGTTTTAATCATTTTTGCAGAATAGGACTTGTCCTCCTGACTGCCCAGGTTCTTCTGATGGAGGTCACCATCATCAGACACACAGCCCTCGCTGTCGCTGCTGTCCGGCTCTTCTTTTTTTCCTCCTGCCTGTCTACCTGTCTGTCTGCTTTTTTTAGCTTTGACAGGACCAGGCCTGTTACTGCTGCGGAGCCTCGATGGAGCTGGAGACCCAACGGCTTCCTGCTCCATCAACTCCACAGCTTCAGCTGCTCCACTGCAGCCCAGCTCCTCTTCCTCACCCACCTCACCTACCTGAAGCCCAGCTTCCCCCTGTTCACTCACACCACCCGTCTCACCTATCTGTTCACTCCCTGCACACACGCTCCACCTGTGTTCCCTAACTCCACACACACTCCTCCTGTCTCACCTTCCTGTACATTCATTTCACCTACCTCATCCCCCTGTACAGACGTTCCACCTGTGTCACCTACCTCCTCACACACTCCTCCTGTCCTCCTCTCCTGTACACACACGCTAGTCCCACCGTCCTGCACCCTTACTTCAGTTTTCTCACCCACCCGTTCACCCTCACCTGTGTTTCCGTCACAACCCACCGGGGTCATCGCCCCATCATCCTCCGGACCCTCGGCTCCGGCGACTGGTCGCTCGCTGACAGCTCCGGGCTCCGCCGTGCGGGGCTCCGCCGTGCGGGGCTCCGCAGCAGCGGCTCCGGGCCGCTCCCCCGAGCCTGATGCAGCCGATTTGGCTGCGTTTGGACACATTTTAATTAAATGTCCCGCCTCGCCACACCCAAAGCACTTCATGTGTGCCGACGAAGCGAACAGAATATAATCGAAATCGTCCACTCGGACTTTAAAACACACATTCAGGTCCTCATCGCGGTTATTGAGGATCATGTAAACCTGCCGCTGATGAGAGACTACGTGTTTCAATAGTGGAGATTTACATCCAGACATGACTTTCCTCATAGGAGAAACAATCTTGCCATGTCTGGACAACTCGCGACACAGAAACTCGTCCGTAATGAACGGGGGCACGTTGGACAGGGTAACCTTAGTGGCCGGCTGGCTCAGAGGCAGCACCGTCTCAAACCTCCCGCCGACACTGATGCCGGCCTCCACCAGCCGGTTCACCTGCTCCACCTTCTCCACGAACAACACCACGGCCCCGTTCATCCGGGCGGCCGATTTCACGGACCCATGTCCGATGACCTCCCCGACAGCTAGGGCCACCTCCTCCACGGTGTAGAGAGACTGGCCCCCACCTTAACGCCATGTCTCCGCGTTAACCGGGAGAGATCCCCGCTACCACCACCAAACACCATGGCGTCAGACGCCAACCAGCCAGAAAAACGCTGGCTGGTTACACGCCAAAACACCGATAAACTAAACTAAAAATACAACACAAGACACCACCAACAATTAATTAAACTATACCGACAAAAATCTCACAACAAACCCAGCTTAAACAGCCAAAAAGGTTGAAAAATTCTCAAACGAGAACGCTCCCAGCTCACACCACGCTCCTCACAGAGAGAGAGAAGAGAGAGAGAGAGAGAGAGAGAGAGAGAGAGGAGAGAGCTTTGCAAGCCCATATTTACCTCATAAACCCTGCTTTATCCCTCCAGTCTCATTTGTGGCCATAACAGCAACTGATCTTCATGTTATTTACATTTGAGCATCTGTTTAATACAATGATACAAAGACGATAAACGACTTTTTATGTGTTCAAAAATCTTCACAGAAACCACAAACACAAAGAAACCACATGAAGTAGAAACTATGCTAAATTTCTTCCATTTTGGTTTGCAGCAGTAAAATATAACATCGGCAGAACTGTATGTGATAATGTCTGGCTTCAATTTTCAGTTTCTCTTGTAAGAGGTAAAACTAATTAGATTTTTTTTTTTTTGATTGATTTTATTGAGCTCAGCTGGAATCACAGAATCTTCTCGAGTTAAATCGTCCATTTTTGTGTGTTGTGTTTCTTAAAGTGGGAACTACAGTAGTGCACACTTTTACCTCCACTTTCTATAATTGCTTTTCACATCACTCTGCACCAAAGTCACCAAATGTGTTGTGATGTGACACCACATGCACCTCAACCACTAATCAGGAACCTTTTAGAATGTTTAAGGTTCCTTTTCCAAGTCTGAAAAAAAAAAATCTGCACAGACCAAATATTACAAGGATATCCAAAGACACTAACAATTGCATTTGTGTACGATTAAGTAATATATATGGCTGACATCATTTTCATGGGACTACCAGATTTGTACCACACACAGGTGGGATGATGTCTGTTGAGATGATGACTGTTCAGGATTCATTCATTTAAAGCTAAAGGCCTGAATGCAGAATCAGATCTTAATTGTATGAACATCTCGGTTATATTTCAAGTAATGTTGAGAAGATAATAAACCCTAAACCCATCATCTGAAAAAAAGTCAGAGTAGCATGGTCTCCAAAATAAAAGTGATATTTCAGAGGTTTCGATAAATTAAAATTGCTCTTACAATGTGTTTCCACTCACGAGTGTTTTAGATAAGAGCTCTGAGGTTCTTCAGAAATCTTATCTTGTGAGTCTCACATTTGCGGGTTTGCTGCTGAGACTCAGGCCCAGGTGATGTATACCAAAGTACATTAAACAGCAAAAATATTATTCATGCAAACTTGGCAGTTGAGATCACTTTATGTTGGCATGTTTTTTTTAAAAAGATATTCTCCTTTATTTAAGAAAAAAATACAATCTTGACAGGTTTGTATAGGTTGATCAAGCATTACGTATCACTTAAAAAGTTACTGTATTTTATACACATTGAACAGATTAAGAATATGAACAGTATTAAGAAACAAAGTAATAAACTCTTAAACACAACAATGTACATAATCATTCACCCAAAGCTGAAACATGTTTAGCGATGATGCTTTACTCTTCTGTACACACATTCTTCGTTAATGGCTCCCATCTGTCTCTTTGGTCTGTCGGTCATACTCGTCCGTAAGGCAGCATAGTGGAGAACATCCTCATTTGTGTGGCCCTTTTGTTGAAACAGAAAATAGGAAA
>NW_026622019.1:0-19491 GCF_003711565.1 Takifugu flavidus | reverse complement strand
ACGCCTGGATTCGAACCAACAACCTTCCGCAAAAGAGGACAGTGGCTTAAACCACTGAGCTATGCAGTCACACTGACCCACTGCAAAGAGGTCATATATGGTTCAAAAAAGCCATAATTTGAATATCATCTGTGGATGTGATTTCTGTGTCAACACAAATTCCATATTTCCACAGCATGTGAAGAAAAACATCTCCATGAAGAATATTTAATATTGTTTTTTTAAAACCATATATGACCTCTCTTTGCTGTGGCTCAGTGTGACCTCGTAGGTCAGTGGTTAAGCCACTGACTTTTTTGCCGGAGGTTGTTGGTTCGAACCCAGGACGGAGTTTGGTTTGAAGAATCAATATTCTTCACACATATGTTTGTTTGTTTTTATATATATCAATTATATAACTTTTTCCCTTTTTAGTTTGTGATTCATTGCTGGAATAGTTACAGGGGTGCTGATTTATAAGCTGTCGTCCAATTCTCTTTGCCACCATACAGTAATTTCTAAAGAGGATACTTGGTCCTAAAAATTGTGATGCAATGCATGACAGTCACCACGGTAAAACCAAAAACATATGTGTGGAAAGTCACGCCTGGATTCGAACCAACAACCTTCTGCAAAAGAGGACAGTGGCTTAAACCACTGAGCTATGCAGTCACCCTGACTCACTGCAAAGAGGTCATATATGGTTCAAAAAAGCCATAATTTGAATATCATCTGTGGATGTGATTTCTGTGTCAACGCAAATTCCATATTTCCACAGCACGTGAAGAAAAACATCTCTGTGAAGAATATTTAATCATGGCTTTTTTAAAACCATATATGACCTCCCTTTGCTGTTGCTCAGTGTGACCTCATAGGTCAGTGGTTTAAGCCACTGACTTTTTTGCCGGCGGTTGTTGGTTCGAATCCGGCTGGAGTTTGGTTTGAAAAATCAATTTCTTCACACATGTTTTGTTTTTTTTATAACCAAAAACCCATATATAACTTTTTCCTTTTTAGTTTGTTTAATCATTGCTTTTTTAAAACATATATGACCTCTCTTTGCTGGGCTCAGTGTGCCTCATAGGTTATGGTTTAAGCCACTGACTTTTTTGCCGGCGGTTGTTGGTTCGAATCCAGCCGGAGTTTGGTTTGAAAAATCAATATTCTTCACACATATGTTTTTGGTTTTTTTATACATCAATTATATAACTTTTTCCCTTTTTAGTTTGTGATTCATTGCTGGAATAGTTACAGGGGTGCTGATTTATAAGCTGTGTCCGATCCTCTTTCCCACCATACAGTAATTTCTAAGAGGATACTTGGTCCTAAAAATTGTGATGCAATGCATGACAGTCACCACGGTAAAACCAAAACCATGTGTGTTGAAAGTCACGCCTGGATTCGAACCAACAACCTTCCGCAAAAGAGGACAGTGGCTTAAACCACTGAGCTATGCAGTCACACTGACCCACTGCAAAGAGGTCATATATGGTTCAAAAAAGCCATAATTTGAATATCATCTGTGGATGTGATTTCTGTGTCAACACAAATTCCATATTTCCACAGCATGTGAAGAAAAACATCTCCATGAAGAATATTTAATTATTGTTTTTTTAAAACCATATATGACCTCTCTTTGCTGTGGCTCAGTGTGACCTCGTAGGTCAGCGGATTAAGCCACTGACTTTTTTGCCGGAGGTTGTTGGTTCGAACCCAGGACGGAGTTTGGTTTGAAGAATCAATATTCTTCACACATATGTTTGTTTGTTTTTATATATATCAATTATAACTTTTTCCCTTTTTAGTTTGTGATTCATTGCTGGAATAGTTACAGGGGTGCTGATTTATAAGCTGTCGTCCAATCTCTTTGCCACCATACAGTAATTTCTAAAGAGGATACTTGGTCCTAAAAATTGTGATGCAATGCATGACAGTCACCACGGTAAAACCAAAAACATGTGTGAAGAGAGTCAACCACGCCTGGATTCGAACCAACAACCTTCCGCAAAAGAAGACAGTGGCTTAACCACTGAGCTATGATGCAGTCACCCATGTGTGTGAGACCACTTCGAGTCCACAGCATATATAATGGTTCAAAAAAGCCATAATTGAATATCATCTTTGGATGTGATTTCTGCTCAACGCAAATTCCATATTTCCACAGCACTTGAGTGAAAAACATCTCTGTGAAGAATATTTAATCATGGCTTTTTTAACACCATATATGACCTCCCTTTGCTGTTGCTCAGTGTGACCTCATAGGTCAGTGGTTTAAGCCACTGATTTTTTGCCGGCGGTTGTTGTGTTCAAATCCAGGCTGGATTTGGTTTGAAAAATCAATATTCTTCACACCTGATGTTTTTTTTTGTTTTTTTTTATAACCAAAAACCAATATATAACTTTTTTCCTTTTTAGTTTGTTTTTATCATGGCTTTTTTAAAACCATATATGACCTCTCTTTGCTGTGGCTCAGTGTGACCTCATAGGTCAGTGGTTTAAGCCACTGACTTTTTTGCCGGCGGTTGTTGGTTCGAATCCAGGCCGGAGTTTGGTTTGAAAAATCAATATTCTTCACACATATGTTTTTGGTTTTTTACATCAATTATATAACTTTTTCCCTTTTTAGTTTGTGATTCATTGCTGGAATAGTTACAGGGGTGCTGATTTATAAGCTGTCGTCCGATCCTCTTTCCCACCATACAGTAATTTCTAAAGAGGATACTTGGTCCTAAAATTGTGATGCAATGCATGACAGTCACCACGGTAAAACCAAAAACATGTGTGTTGAAAGTCACGCCTGGATTCGAACCAACAACCTTCCGCAAAAGAGGACAGTGGCTTAAACCACTGAGCTATGCAGTCACACTGACCCACTGCAAAGAGGTCATATATGGTTCAAAAAAGCCATAATTTGAATATCATCTGTGGATGTGATTTCTGTGTCAACACAAATTCCATATTTCCACAGCATGTGAAGAAAAACATCTCCATGAAGAATATTTAATTATGTTTTTTTAAAACCATATATGACCTCTCTTTGCTGTGGCTCAGTGTGACCTCGTAGGTCAGCGGATTAAGCCACTGACTTTTTTGCCGGAGGTTGTTGGTTCGAACCAGGACGGAGTTTGGTTTGAAGAATCAATATTCTTCACACATATGTTTGTTTGTTTTTATATATATCAATTATATAACTTTTTCCCTTTTTAGTTTGTGATTCATTGCTGGAATAGTTACAGGGGTGCTGATTTATAAGCTGTCGTCCAATTCTCTTTGCCACCATACAGTAATTTCTAAAGAGGATACTTGGTCCTAAAAATTGTGATGCAATGCATGACAGTCACCACGGTAAAACCAAAAACATATGTGTGGAAAGTCACGCCTGGATTCGAACCAACAACCTTCTGCAAAAGAGGACAGTGGCTTAAACCACTGAGCTATGCAGTCACACTGACCCACTGCAAAGAGGTCATATATGGTTCAAAAAGCCATAATTTGAATATCATCTGTGGATGTGATTTCTGTGTCAACACAAATTCCATATTTCCACAGCACGTGAAGAAAAAATCTCCATGAAGAATATTTAATTATTGTTTTTTTAAAACCATATATGACCTCTCTTTGCTGTGGCTCAGTGTGACCTCGTAGGTCAGCGGATTAAGCCACTGACTTTTTTGCCGGAGGTTGTTGGTTCGAACCCAGGACGGAGTTTGGTTTGAAGAATCAATTTCTTCACACATATGTTGTTGTTTTTATATATATCAATTATAAACTTTTTCCCTTTTTAGTTGTGATTCATTGCTGGAATAGTTACAGGGGTGCTGATTTATAAGCTGTCGTCCAATCTCTTTGCCACCATACAGTAATTTCTAAAGAGGATACTTGGTCCTAAAAATTGTGATGCAATGCATGACAGTCAACACGTTAGAACCAAAAACATGTGTGTGAAGAATATTGATTTTTCGAACCAAACTCCGGCCTGGATTCGAACCAACAACCTTCCGCAAAAGAAGACAGTGGCTTAAACCACTGAGCTATGCAGTCACCCTGACTCACTGCAAAGAGGTCATATATGGTTCAAAAAAGCCATAATTTGAATATCATCTGTGGATGTGATTTCTGTGTCAACGCAAATTCCAATTTCCACAGCACGTGAGAAAAACATCTCTGTGAAGAATATTAATCATGGCTTTTTTAAAACCATATATGACCTCCCTTGCTGTTGCTCAGTGTGACCTCATAGGTCAGTGGTTTAAGCCACTGACTTTTTTGCCGGCGTTGTTGGTTCAAATCCAGGCTGGAGTTTGGTTTAAAAATCAATATTCTTCACACATGTTTTTGTTTTTATAACCAAAAACCAATATATAACTTTCCCTTTTAGTTTGTTTAATCATGGCTTTTTTAAAACCATATATGACCTCTCTTTGCTGTGGCTCAGTGTGACCTCATAGGTTAGTGGTTTAAGCCACTGACTTTTTTGCCGGCGGTTGTTGGTTCGAATCCAGGCCGGAGTTTGGTTTGAAAAATCAATATTCTTCACACATATGTTTTTGGTTTTTTTATACATCAATTATATAACTTTTTCCCTTTTAGTTTGTGATTCATTGCTGGAATAGTTACAGGGGTGCTGATTTATAAGCTGTCGTCCGATCCTCTTTCCCACCATACAGTAATTTCTAAAGAGGATACTTGGTCCTAAAAATTGTGATGCAATGCATGACAGTCACCACGGTAAACCCAAAAACATGTGTGTGAAAGTCACGCCTGGATTCGAACAACAACCTTCCGCAAAAGAGGACAGTGGCTTAAACCACTGAGCTATGCAGTCACACTGACCCACTGCAAAGAGGTCATATATGGTTCAAAAAAGCCATAATTTGAATATCATCTGTGGATGTGATTTCTGTGTCAACACAAATTCCATATTTCCACAGCATGTGAAGAAAACATCTCCATGAAGAATATTTAATTATTGTTTTTTTAAAACCATATATGACCTCTCTTTGCTGTGGCTCAGTGTGACCTCGTAGGTCAGTGGATTTAGCCACTGACTTTTTTGCCGGAGGTTGTTGGTTCGAATCCAGGACGGAGTTTGGTTTGAAGAATCAATATTCTTCACACATATGTTTGTTTGTTTTTATATATATCAATTATATAACTTTTTCCCTTTTTAGTTTGTGATTCATTGCTGGAATAGTTACAGGGGTGCTGATTTATAAGCTGTCGTCCAATTCTCTTTGCCACCATACAGTAATTTCTAAAGAGGATACTTGGTCCTAAAAATTGTGATGCAATGCATGACAGTCACCACGGTAAAACCAAAAACATATGTGTGGAAAGTCACGCCTGGATTCGAACCAACAACCTTCCGCAAGAAGAGGACAGTGGCTTAAACCACTGAGCTATGCAGTCACTGACCCACTGCAAAGAGGTCATATATGGTTCAAAAAAGCCATAATTTGAATATCATCTGTGGATGTGATTTCTGTGTCAACACAAATTCCATATTTCCACAGCACGTGAAAAAAAAAATCTCTGTGAAGAATATTTAATCATGGCTTTTTTAAAACCATATATGACCTCTCTTTGCTACGGCTCAGTGTGACCTCATAGGTCAGTGGATTAAGCCACTGACTTTTTTGCCGGCGGTTGTTGGTTCGAATCCAGGCCGGAGTTTGGTTTGAAAAATCAATATTCTTCACACATATGTTTTTGGTTTTTTATACATCAATTATATAACTTTTTCCCTTTTTAGTTTGTGATTCATTGCTGGAATAGTTACAGGGGTGCTGATTTATAAGCTGTCGTCCGATCCTCTTTCCCACCATACAGTAATTTCTAAAGAGGATACTTGGTCCTAAAAATTATGATGCAATGCATGACAGTCACCACGGTAAAACCGAAAACATGTGTGTAAAAAGTCACGCCTGCATTCGAACCAACAACCTTCCGCAAAAGAAACAGTGGCTTAAACCACTGAGCTATGCAGTCACACTGACCCACTGCAAAGAGGTCATATATGGTTCAAAAAAGCCATAATTTGAATATCATCTGTGGATGTGATTTCTGTGTCAACACAAATTCCATATTTCCACAGCATGTGAAGAAAAACATCTCCGTGAAGAATATTTAATCATGGCTTTTTTAAAACCATATATGACCTCTCTTTGCTGTGGCTCAGTGTGACCTCGTAGGTCAGTGGATTAAGCCACTGACTTTTTTGCCGGAGGTTGTTGGTTCGAATCCAGGACGGAGTTTGGTTTGAAGAATCAATATTCTTCACACATATGTTTGTTTGTTTTATATACATCAATTATATAACTTTTTCCCTTTTTAGTTTGTGATTCATTGCTGGAATAGTTACAGGGGTGCTGATTTATAAGCTGTCGTCCGATTCTCTTTCCCACCATACAGTAATTTCTAAAGAGGATACTTGGTCCTAAAAATTGTGATGCAATGCATGACAGTCACCACGGTAAAACCTAAAACATATGTGTGAAAAGTCACGCCTGGATTCGAACCAACAACCTTCTGCAAAAGAGGACAGTGGCTTAAACCACTGAGCTATGCAGTCACACTGACCCACTGCAAAGAGGTCATATATGGTTCAAAAAAGCCATAATTTGAATATCATCTGTGGATGTGATTTCTGTGTCAACACAAATTCCATATTTCCACAGCACGTGAAGAAAAAAATCTCTGTGAAGAATATTTAATCATGGCTTTTTTAAAACCATATATGACCTCTCTTTGCTATGGCTCAGTGTGACCTCATAGGTCAGTGGTTTAAGCCACTGACTTTTTGCCGGGGTTGTTGGTTCGAATCCAGGCCGGAGTTTGGTTTGAAAAATCAATATTCTTCACACATATGTTTTTGGTTTTTTTTTTTATACATCAATTATATAACTTTTTCCCTTTTTAGTTTGTGATTCATTGCTGGAATAGTTACAGGGGTGCTGATTTATAAGCTGTCGTCCAATCCTCTTTCCCACCATACAGTAATTTCTAAAGAGGATACTTGGTCCTAAAAATTGTGATGCAATGCATGACAGTCACCACGGTACGGTAAAACCAAAAACATGTGTGTTGAAAGTCACGCCTGGATTCGAACCACAACCTTCCGCAAAAGAGGACAGTGGCTTAAACCACTGAGCTATGCAGTCACACTGACCCACTGCAAAGAGGTCATATATGGTTCAAAAAAGCCATAATTTGAATATCATCTGTGGATGTGATTTCTGTGTCAACACAAATTCCATATTTCCACAGCATGTGAAGAAAAACATCTCCATGAAGAATATTTAATTATTGTTTTTTTAAAACCATATATGACCTCTCTTTGCTGTGGCTCAGTGTGACCTCGTAGGTCAGCGGATTAAGCCACTGACTTCTTTGCCGGAGGTTGTTGGTTCGAATCCAGGACAGAGTTTGGTTTGAAGAATCAATATTCTTCACACATATGTTTGTTTGTTTTTATACATCAATTATATAACTTTTTCCCTTTTTAGTTTGTGATTCATTGCTGGAATAGTTACAGGGGTGCTGATTTATAAGCTGTCGTCCAATTCTCTTTGCCACCATACAGTAATTTCAAAAGAGGATACTTGGTCCTAAAAATTGTGATGCAATGCATGACAGTCACCACGGTAAAACCAAAAACATATGTGTGAAAGTCACGCCTGGATTCGAACCAACAACCTTCTGCAAAAGAGGACAGTGGCTTAAACCACTGAGCTATGCAGTCACACTGACCCACTGCAAAGAGGTCATATATGGTTCAAAAAAGCCATAATTTGAATATCATCTGTGGATGTGATTTCTGTGTCAACACAAATTCCATATTTCCACAGCACGTGAAGAAAAAAATCTCTGTGAAGAATATTTAATCATGGCTTTTTTAAAACCATATATGACCCTCTTTGCTATGGCTCAGTGTGACCTCATAGGTCAGTGGTTTAAGCCACTGACTTTTTTGCCGGAGGTTGTTGGTTCGAATCCAGGCGGAGTTTGGTTTGAAAAATCAATATTCTTCACACATATGTTTTTGGTTTTTTTATACATCAATTATATAACTTTTTCCCTTTTTAGTTTGTGATTCATTGCTGGAATAGTTACAGGGGTGCTGATTTATAAGCTGTCGTCCGATCCTCTTTCCCACCATACAGTAATTTCTAAAGAGGATACTTGGTCCTAAAAATTGTGATGCAATGCATGACAGTCACCACGGTAAAACCAAAAACATGTGTGTTGAAAGTCACGCCTGGATTCGAACCAACAACCTTCCGCAAAAGAGGACAGTGGCTTAAACCACTGAGCTATGCAGTCACACTGACCCACTGCAAAGAGGTCATATATGGTTCAAAAAAGCCATAATTTGAATATCATCTGTGGATGTGATTTCTGTGTCAACACAAATTCCATATTTCCACAGCATGTGAAGAAAAAAATCTCCGTGAAGAATATTTAATCATGGTTTTTTAAAACCATATATGACTCTCTTTGCTGTGGCTCAGTGTGACCTCGTAGGTCAGCGGATTAAGCCACTGACTTTTTTGCCGGAGGTTGTTGGTTCGAATCCAGGACGGAGTTTGGTTTGAAGAATCAATATTCTTCACACATATGTTGTTGTTTTTATATATATCAATTATATAACTTTTTCCCTTTTTAGTTTGTGATTCATTGCTGGAATAGTTACAGGGGTGCTGATTTATAAGCTGTCGTCCAATTCTCTTTGCCACCATACAGTAATTTCTAAAGAGGATACTTGGTCCTAAAAATTGTGATGCAATGCATGACAGTCACCACGGTAAAACCAAAAACATATGTGTGAAAAGTCACGCCTGGATTCGAACCAACAACCTTCTGCAAAAGAGGACAGTGGCTTAAACCACTGAGCTATGCAGTCACTCTGACCCAGTGCAAAGAGGTCATATATGGTTCAAAAAAGCCATAATTTGAATATCATCTGTGGATGTGATTTCTGTGTCAACACAAATTCCATATTTCCACAGCACGTGAAGAAAAAATCTCTGTGAAGAATATTTAATCATGGCTTTTTTAAAACCATATATGACCTCTCTTTGCTACGGCTCAGTGTGACCTCATAGGGCAGTGGTTTAAGCCACTGACTTTTTTGCCGGCGGTTGTTGGTTCGAATCCAGGCCGGAGTTTGGTTTGAAAAATCAATATTCTTCACACATATGTTTTTGGTTTTTTATACATCAATTATATAACTTTTTCCTTTTTAGTTTGTGATTCATTGCTGGAATAGTTACAGGGGTGCTGATTTATAAGCTGTCGTCCGATCCTCTTTCCCACCATACAGTAATTTCTAAAGAGGATACTTGGTCCTAAAATTGTGATGCAATGCATGACAGTCACCACGGTAAAACCGAAAACATGTGTGTAAAAGTCACGCCTGCATTCGAACCAACAACCTTCCGCAAAAGAAATAGTGGCTTAAACCACTGAGCTATGCAGTCACGCTGACCACTGCAAGAGGTCATATATGGTTCAAAAACCATAATTTGAATATCATCTGTGGATGTGATTTCTGTGTCAACACAAATTCCATATTTCCACAGCACGTGAAGAAAAACTCTCTGTGAAGATATTTAATCATGGCTTTTTTAAAACCATATATGACCTCCCTTTGCTGTTGCTTCAGTGAGACCTCATAGGTCAGTGGTTTAAGCCACTGACTTTTTTGCCGGCGGTTGTTGGTTCGAATCCAGGCTGGAGTTTGGTTTGAAAAATCATATTCTTCACACATGTTTTTGTTTTTTTATAACCAAAAACCATATAAACTTTTTCCCTTTTTAGTTTGTTTAATCATGGCTTTTTTAAAACCATATATGACCTCTCTTTGCTGTGGCTCAGTGTGACCTCATAGGTTAGTGGTTTAAGCCACTGACTTTTTTGCCGGCGGTTGTTGGTTCGAATCCAGGCCGGAGTTTGGTTTGAAAAATCAATATTCTTCACACATATGTTTTTGGTTTTTTTTACATCAATTATATAACTTTTTCTTTTTCCTTTTTAGTTTGTGATTCATTGCTGGAATAGTTACAGGGGTGCTGATTTATAAGCTGTCGTCCGATCCTCTTTCCACCATACAGTAATTTCTAAAGAGGATACTTGGTCCTAAAAATTGTGATGCAATGCATGACAGTCACCACGGTAAAACCAAAAACATGTGTGTTGAAAGTCACGCCTGGATTCGAACCAACAACCTTCCGCAAAAGAGGACAGTGGCTTAAACCACTGAGCTATGCAGTCACACTGACCCACTGCAAAGAGGTCATATATGGTTCAAAAAAGCCATAATTTGAATATCATCTGTGGATGTGATTTCTGTGTCAACACAAATTCCATATTTCCACAGCATGTGAAGAAAAACATCTCCATGAAGAATATTTAAAATTATTTTTTTTAAAAACATATATGACCTCTCTTTGCTGTGGCTCAGTGTGACCTCGTAGGTCAGCGGATTAAGCCACTGACTTTTTTGCCGGAGGTTGTTGGTTCGAACCCAGGACGAGTTTGGTTTGAAGAATCAATATTCTTCACACATATGTTTGTTTGTTTTTATATATATCAATTATATAACTTTTTCCCTTTTTAGTTTGTGATTCATTGCTGGAATAGTTACAGGGGTGCTGATTTATAAGCTGTCGTCCATTCTCTTTGCCACCATACAGTAATTTCTAAAGAGGATACTTGGTCCTAAAAATTGTGATGCAATGCATGACAGTCACCACGGTAAAACCAAAAACATATGTGTGGAAAGTCACGCCTGGATTCGAACCAACAACCTTCTGCAAAAGAGGACATGGCTTAAACCACTGAGCTATGCAGTCACCCTGACTCATTGCAAAGAGGTCATATATGGTTCAAAAAGCCATAATTTGAATATCATCTGTGGATGTGATTTCTGTGTCAACGCAAATTCCATATTTCCACAGCACGTGAAGAAAAACATCTCTGTGAAGAATATTTAATCATGGCTTTTTTAAAACCATATATGACCTCCCTTTGCTGTTGCTCAGTGTGACCTCATAGGTCAGTGGTTTTAAGCCACTGACTTTTTTGCCGGCGGTTGTTGGTTCGAATCCAGGCTGGAGTTTGGTTTGAAAAATCAATATTCTTCACACATGTTTTTGTTTTTTTATAACCAAAAACCAATATATAACTTTTTCCCTTTTTAGTTTGTTTAATCCATGGCTTTTTTAAAACCATATATGACCTCTCTTTGCTGTGGCTCAGTGTGACCTCATAGGTTAGTGGTTTAAGCCACTGACTTTTTTGCCGGCGGTTGTTGGTTCGAATCCAGGCCGGAGTTTGTTTGAAAAATCAATATTCTTCACACATATGTTTTTGGTTTTTTTATACATCAATATATAACTTTTTCCCTTTTTAGTTTGTGATTCATTGCTGGAATAGTTACAGGGGTGCTGATTTATAAGCTGTCGTCCGATCCTCTTTCCCACCATACAGTAATTTCTAAAGAGGATACTTGGTCCTAAAAATTGTGATGCAATGCATGACAGTCACCACGGTAAAAACCAAAACATGTGTGTTGAAAGTCACGCCTGGATTCGAACCAACAACCTTCCGCAAAAGAGGACAGTGGCTTAAACCACTGAGCTATGCAGTCACACTGACCCACTGCAAAGAGGTCATATATGGTTCAAAAAAGCCATAATTTGAATATCATCTGTGGATGTGATTTCTGTGTCAACACAAATTCCATATTTCCACAGCATGTGAAGAAAAACATCTCCATGAAGAATATTTAATTATTGTTTTTTTAAAACCATATATGACCTCTCTTTGCTGTGGCTCAGTGTGACCTCGTAGGTCAGCGGATTAAGCCACTGACTTTTTTGCCGGAGGTTGTTGGTTCGAACCCAGGACGGAGTTTGGTTTGAAGAATCAATATTCTTCACACATATGTTTGTTTGTTTTTATATATATCAATTATATAACTTTTTCCCTTTAGTTTGTGATTCATTGCTGGAATAGTTACAGGGGTGCTGATTTATAAGCTGTCGTCCAATTCTCTTTGCCACCATACAGTAATTTCTAAAGAGGATACTTGGTCCTAAAAATTGTGATGCAATGCATGACAGTCACCACGGTAGAACCAAAACATGTGTGTGAAGAATATTTTCACGAACCAAACTCCGGCCTGGATTCGAACCAACAACCTTCCGCAAAAGAAGACAGTGGCTTAAACCACTGAGCTATGCAGTCACCCTGACTCATTGCAAAGAGGTCATATATGGTTCAAAAAAGCCATAATTTGAATATCATCTGTGGATGTGATTTCTGTGTCAACGCAAATTCCATATTTCCACAGCACGTGAAGAAAAACATCTCTGTGAAGAATATTTAATCATGGCTTTTTTAAACCATATATGACCTCCCTTTGCTGTTGCTCAGTGTGACCTCATAGGTCAGTGGTTTAAGCCACTGACTTTTTTGCCGGCGGTTGTTGGTTCGAATCCAGGCTGGAGTTTGGTTTGAAAAATCAATATTCTTCACACATGTTTTTGTTTTTTTATAACCAAAACCAATATATAACTTTTTCCCTTTTTAGTTTGTTTAATCATGGCTTTTTTTAAACCATATATGACCTCTCTTTACTGTGGCTCAGTGTGACCTCATAGGTTAGTGGTTTAAGCCACTGACTTTTTTGCCGGCGGTGTTTTGTTTCGAATCCAGGCCGGAGTTTGTTTTTGAAAATCAATATTCTTCACACATATGTTTTTTGTTTTTTTTATACATCAATTATATACTTTTTCCCTTTTTAGTTTGTGATTCATTGCTGGAATAGTTACAGGGGTGCTGATTTATAAGCTGTCGTCCGATCCTCTTTCCCACCATACAGTAATTTCTAAAGAGGATACTTGGTCCTAAAAATTGTGATGCAATGCATGACAGTCACCACGGTAAAACCAAAAACATGTGTGTTGAAAGTCACGCCTGGATTCGAACCAACAACCTTCCGCAAAAGAGGACAGTGGCTTAAACACTGAGCTATGCAGTCACACTGACCCACTGCAAAGAGGTCATATATGGTTCAAAAAAGCCATAATTTGAATATCATCTGTGGATGTGATTTCTGTGTCAACACAAATTCCATATTTCCACAGCATGTGAAGAAAAAACATCTCCATGAAGAATATTTAATTATTGTTTTTTTAAAACCATATATGACCTCTCTTTGCTGTGGCTCAGTGTGACCTCGTAGGTCAGCGGATTAAGCCACTGACTTTTTTCCGGAGGTTGTTGGTTCGAACCCAGGACGGAGTTTGGTTTGAAGAATCAATATTCTTCACACATATGTTGTTTGTTTTTATATATATCAATTATATAACTTTTTTCCCTTTTAGTTTGTGATTCATTGCTGGAATAGTTACAGGGGTGCTGATTTATAAGCTGTCGTCCAATTCTCTTTGCCACCATACAGTAATTTCTAAAGAGGATACTTGGTCCTAAAAATTGTGATGCAATGCATGACAGTCACCACGGTAAAACCAAAAACATATGTGTGAAAAGTCACGCCTGGATTCGAACCAACAACCTTTTGCAAGAGAGGACAGTGGCTAACCACTGAGCTATGCAGTCACACTGACCCACTGCAAAGAGGTCATATATGGTTCAAAAAGCCATAATTTGAATATCATCTGTGGATGTGATTTCTGTGTCAACAACAAATTCCATATTTCCACAGCACGTGAAGAAAAAAATCTCTGTGAAGAATATTTAATCATGGCTTTTTTAAAACCATATATGACCTCTCTTGCTACGGCTCAGTGTGACCTCATAGGTCAGTGGATAAGCCACTGACTTTTTTGCCGGCGGTTGTTGGTTCGAATCCAGGCCGGAGTTTGGTTTGAAAAATCAATATTCTTCACACATATGTTTTTGGTTTTTTATACATCATTATATAACTTTTTCCCTTTTTAGTTTGTGATTCATTGCTGGAATAGTTACAGGGGTGCTGATTTATAAGCTGTCGTCCGATCCTCTTTCCCACCATACAGTAATTTCTAAAGAGGATACTTGGTCCTAAAAATTGTGATGCAATGCATGACAGTCACCACGGTAAAACCGAAAACATGTGTGTAAAAAGTCACGCCTGCATTCGAACCAACAACCTTCCGCAAAAGAAAACAGTGGCTTAAACCACTGAGCTATGCAGTCACACTGACCCACTGCAAAGAGGTCATATATGGTTCAAAAAAGCCATAATTTGAATATCATCTGTGGATGTGATTTCTGTGTCAACACAAATTCCATATTTCCACAGCATGTGAAGAAAAACATCTCCGTGAAGAATATTAATCATGGCTTTTTTTAAAACCATATATGACCTCTCTTTGCTGTGGCTCAGTGTGACCTCGTAGGTCAGCGGATTAAGCCACTGACTTTTTTGCGGAGGTTGTTGGTTCGAATCCAGGCCGGAGTTTGGTTTGAAAAATCAATATTCTTCACACATATGTTTTTGGTTTTTTTATATATCAATTATATAACTTTTTCCCTTTTTAGTTTGTGATTCATTGCTGGAATAGTTACAGGGGTGCTGATTTATAAGCTGTCGTCCAATTCTCTTTGCCACCATACAGTAATTTCTAAAGAGGATACTTGGTCCTAAAAATTGTGATGCAATGCATGACAGTCACCACGGTAAAACCAAAAACATGTGTGGAAAGTCACGCCTGGATTCGAACCAACAACCTTCTGCAAAAGAGGACAGTGGCTTAAACCACTGAGCTATGCAGTCACCCTGACTCACTGCAAAGAGGTCATATATGGTTCAAAAAAGCCATTATTTGAATATCATCTGTGGATGTGATTTCTGTGTCAACGCAAATTCCATATTTCCACAGCACGTGAAGAAAAACATCTCTGTGAAGAATATTTAATCATGGCTTTTTAAAAACCATATATGACCTCCCTTTGCTGTTGCTCAGTGTGACCTCATAGGTCAGTGTTTAAGCCACTGACTTTTTTGCCGGCGGTTGTTGGTTCGAATCCAGGCGGAGTTTGGTTTGAAAAATCAATATTCTTCACACATGTTTTGTTTTTTAAACCAAAAACCAATATATAACTTTTTCCCTTTTTAGTTGTTTAATCATGCTTTTTTAAAACCATATATGACCTCTCTTTGCTGTGGCTCAGTGTGACCTCATAGGTTAGTGGTTTAAGCCACTGACTTTTTTGCCGGCGGTTGTTGGTTCGAATCCAGGCCGGAGTTTGGTTTGTTTGAAAAATCAATATTCTTCACACATATGTTTTTGGTTTTTTTATACATCAATTATATAACTTTTTCCCTTTTTAGTTTGTGATTCATTGCTGGAATAGTTACAGGGGTGCTGATTTATAAGCTGTCGTCCGATCCTCTTCCCACCACCATACAGTAATTTCTAAAGAGGATACTTGGTCCTAAAAATTGTGATGCAATGCATGACAGTCACCACGGTAAAACCAAAAACTGTGTGTTGAAAGTCACGCCTGGATTCGAACCAACAACCTTCCGCAAAAGAGGACAGTGGCTTAAACCACTGAGCTATGCAGTCACACTGACCCACTGCAAAGAGGTCATATATGGTTCAAAAAAGCCATAATTTGAATATCATCTGTGGATGTGATTTCTGTGTCAACACAAATTCCATATTTCCACAGCATGTGAAGAAAAACATCTCCATGAAGAATATTTAAATATTGTTTTTTAAAACCAATATGACCTCTCTTTGCTGTGGCTCAGTGTGACCTCATAGGTCAGCGGATTAAGCCACTGACTTTTTTGCCGGAGGTGTTGGTTCGAACCAGGACGGAGTTGGTTTGAAGAATCAATATTCCACACATGTTTTGTTTTTTTATAACCAAAAACCAATATATAACTTTTTCCCTTTTTAGTTTGTTTAATCATGGCTTTTTAAAACCATATATGACCTCTCTTTGCTGTGGCTCAGTGTGACCTCATAGGTTAGTGGTTTAAGCCACTGACTTTTTTGCCGGCGGTTGTTGGTTCGAATCCAGGCCGGAGTTTGGTTTGAAAAATCAAATTCTTCACACATATGTTTTTGGTTTTTTTTATCCATCAATTATATAACTTTTTCCCTTTTTAGTTTGTGATTCATTGCTGGAATAGTTACAGGGGTGCTGATTTATAAGCTGTCGTCCGATCCTCTTTCCCACCATACAGTAATTTCTAAAGAGGATTTTGGTCCTAAAAATTGTGATGCAATGCATGACAGTCACCACGGTAAAACCAAAAACATGTGTGTTGAAAGTCACGCCTGGATTCGAACCAACAACCTTCCGCAAAAGAGGACAGTGGCTTAAACCACTGAGCTATGCAGTCACACTGACCCACTGCAAAGAGGTCATATATGGTTCAAAAAAGCCATAATTTGAATATCATCTGTGGATGTGATTTCTGTGTCAACACAAATTCCATATTCCACAGCATGTGAAGAAAAACATCTCCATGAAGAATATTTAATTATTGTTTTTTTAAAACCATATATGACCTCTCTTTGCTTGGCTCAGTGTGACCTCGTAGGTCAGCGGATTAAGCCACTGACTTTTTTGCCGGAGGTTGTTGGTTCGAACCCAGGACGGAGTTTGGTTTGAAGAATCAATATTCTTCACACATATGTTTGTTTTTTGTTTTTTATATATATCAATTATATAACTTTTTCCCTTTTTAGTTTGTGATTCATTGCTGGAATAGTTACAGGGGTGTGATTTATAAGCTGTCGTCCAATTCTCTTGCCACCATACAGTAATTTCTAAAGAGGATACTTGGTCCTAAAAATTGTGATGCAATGCATGACAGTCACCACGGTAGAACAACAAAAACAGTGTGTGAAGAATATTGATTTTTCGAACCAAACTCCGCCTGGATTCGAACCAACAACCTTCCGCAAAAGAAGACAGTGGCTTAAACCACTGAGCTATGCAGTCACCTGACTCACTGCAAAGAGGTCATATATGGTTCAAAAAAGCCATAATTTGAATATCATCTGTGGATGTGATTTCTGTGTCAACGCAAATTCCATATTTCCACAGCACGTGAAGAAAAACATCTCTGTGAAGAATATTAATCATGGCTTTTTAAAACCATATATGACCTCCCTTTGCTGTTGCTCAGTGTGACCTCATAGGTCAGTGGTTTAAGCCACTGACTTTTTTGCCGGCGGTTGTTGGTTCGAATCCAGGCTGGAGTTTGGTTTGAAAAATCATATTCTTCACACATGTTTTGTTTTTTTATAACCAAAAACCAATATATAACTTTTTCCCTTTTTAGTTTGTTTAATCATGGCTTTTTAAAACCATATATGACCTCTCTTTGCTGTGTGGCTCAGTGTGACCTCATAGGGTAGTGGTTTAAGCCACTGACTTTTTTGCCGGCGGTTGTTGGTTCGAATCAGGCGGAGTTTGTTTGAAAAATCAATATTCTTCACACATATGTTTTTGGTTTTTTTATACATCAATTATATAACTTTTTCCCTTTTTAGTTTGTGATTCATTGCTGGAATAGTTACAGGGGTGCTGATTTATAAGCTGTCGTCCGATCCTCTTTCCCACCATACAGTAATTTCTAAAGAGGATACTTGGTCCTAAAAATTGTGATGCAATGCATGACAGTCACCACGGTAAAAACAAAAAAACATGTGTGTGAAAGTCACGCCTGGATTCGAACCAACAACCTCCGCAAAAGAGGACAGTGGCTTAAACCACTGAGCTATGCAGTCACACTGACCCACTGCAAAGAGGTCATATATGGTTCAAAAAAGCCATAATTTGAATATCATCTGTGGATGTGATTTCTGTGTCAACACAAATTCCATATTTCCACAGCACGTGAAGAAAAAAATCTCTGTGAAGAATATTTAATCATGGCTTTTTTAAAACCATATATGACCTCTCTTGCTGGCTCAGTGTGACCTCATAGGTCAGTGGATTAAGCCACTGACTTTTTTGCCGACGGTTGTTGGTTCGAATCCAGGACGGAGTTTGGTTTGAAAAATCAATATTCTTCACACATATGTTTTGGTTTTTTTATACATCAATATATAACTTTTTCCCTTTTTAGTTTGTGATTCATTGCTGGAATAGTTACAGGGGTGCTGATTTATAGCTGTCGTCCGATCCTCTTTCCCACCATACAGTAATTTCTAAAGAGGATACTTGGTCCTAAAAATTGTGATGCAATGCATGACAGTCACCACGGGTAAAACCAAAAACATGTGTGTAAAAAGTCACGCCTGGATTCGAACCAACAACCTTCCGCAAAAGAAAACAGTGGCTTAAACCACTGAGCTATGCAGTCACGCAGACCCACTGCAAAGAGGTCATATATGGTTCAAAAAAGCCATAATTTGAATATCATCTGTGGATGTGATTTCTGTGTCAACACAAATTCCATATTTTCACAGCATGTGAAGAAAAAAATCTCCGTGAGAATATTTAATCATGTTTTTTAAAACCATATATGACCTCTCTTTGCTGTGCTCAGTGTGACCTCGTAGGTCAGCGGATTAAGCCACTGACTTTTTTGCCGGAGGTTGTTGGTTCGAATCCAGGACGGAGTTTGGTTTGAAGAATCAATATTCTTCCACACATATGTTTGTTTGTTTTTATTATATATCAATTATATAACTTTTTCCTTTTTAGTTTGTGATTCATTGCTGGAATAGTTACAGGGGTGCTGATTTTAAGCTGTCGTCCAATTTCTTTGCCACCATACAGTAATTTCTAAAGAGGATAACTTGGTCCTAAAAATTGTGATGCAATGCATGACAGTCACCACGGTAAAACCAAAAAAAATATGTGTGAAAAGTCACGCCTGGATTCGAACCAACAACCTTCTGCAAAAGAGGACAGTGGCTTAAACCACTGAGCTATGCAGTCACCTGACCCACTGCAAAGAGGTCATATATGGTTCAAAAAAGCCATAATTTGAATATCATCTGTGGATGTGATCTGTGTCAACACAAATTCCATATTTCCACAGCACGTGAAGAAAAAAATCTCTGTGAAGAATATTTAATCATGGCTTTTTTAAAACCATATATGACCTCTCTTTGCTATGGCTCAGTGTGACCTCATAGGTCAGTGGTTTAAGCCACTGACTTTTTTGCCGGCGGTTGTTGGTTCGAATCCAGGCCGGAGTTTGGTTTGAAAAATCAATATTCTTCACACATATGTTTTTGGTTTTTTTATACATCAATTATTATATAACTTTTTCCCTTTTTAGTTTGTGATTCATTGCTGGAATAGTTACAGGGGTGCTGATTTATAAGCTGTCGTCCATCCTCTTTCCCACCATACAACAGTAATTTCTAAAGAGGATACTTGGTCCTAAATTAAGTGATGCAATGCATGACAGTCACCACGGTAAAAACCAAAAACATGTGTGTTGAAAGTCACGCCTGGATTCGAACCAACAACCTTCCGCAAAAGGGACAGTGGCTTAAACCACTGAGCTATGCAGTCAGA
>NW_026622018.1:0-59072 GCF_003711565.1 Takifugu flavidus | reverse complement strand
TGGACAAAGAAAAAAATTCTGCACAAGAAAATATGTACACCTTTTCTATATGCACAAAGTGTTCACATATAGGTCTGAATAACACACAGTTCATTCATCCCCATTCATGTAAACACAGACCTAGCTTCATTAAGATCTTTTAGTGTGCCGTGGTTTAACCTATTCATACACATTTTTTGTTGGCCCACCTGTGCTTGTGCGTTCATCCTTTGTCACTTGGTTCTTAGGACACTATGTTGGTAGTTTAGCAACAGCGAAAGAGAGAGCGTGACCTGACTGGTTTATCCCATTTGCTTACTGCCATATCCCATCTTCAACCCAACACACATAATATGCCTCATCAGAGGTATCACATCTTTTTTGCTTTTATTTCTGGCGATTGCATGACAATGAATTTCTTTATGAAATAATATTTCCTTTTTGTATACAAACAGAACGAGACAGCAAAGTCAAAATGGGTAAAACTATAGCATGGTTCTGAAAATTGAGGTTTATGTCCTATCATAGCCCAATATACATAAGGCTAAGAATACAGCCAAGGGCAATCCATTGAGTTAAAGGCTTGCTTTGTTTTTTACAGTCCTGTTAACTCTTGACTCTCTTTTTTATTGAGTCATTAACTTTCTGTGTTGCAGGAGGGAAACTGTCCCACTGCAGACATGCAGCATCATTTGGGTGAGTATGGAACAGAGGCCAGTACCCCTGATGAGTGAATTGCATGACATTGTTGGCTGCATTGCTCCTTTAAATGGTCAACTGGCGAAGGATTATGCCCCAGCTTGTTATAAGTAGATGCATGTTCAATTTTAAGTGGAGCACCACTGGTTCACGTGCACTATGGCAGATGTGCAGAGTGTCAATCTCATTGTCCAACATGGTGTTTTAAAATCAGGCCATCAAATATGATGAGAGGGTTTATAGTTTGGAACTTCTTTCAATCAGACAATAAAAAGGGATAGAGATGAATAAGAGACTCACACCAACAACCCAGTGGTTTGGGGGTATCCAGTGCACAAACACAAATGTGCACTTGCTCAAATTCTGGAATGTCAAAAGGAATACATTAACACAGGATGATTTCTAGCACTACTATATTTATCAGTGTTGTAGCACAGTGGAGCTGAACATGTGTAGAAAAAAACCCAAGAAGAACCTACTGGCACATTTGATGGCTTTGAGTTCAAGAAAAACAAAGAATCAAGAAATAAAAAGTACATAGTGGTACTTAGTCAGAGCATCAACGTCAAGTGCAGTACCTGGATAAATGTTAATCTCTCCCTTTTGTCATTTTCCATTTTCACAACACTGAATAAGGGAAATCTGAATGTACTGGGCACATTTTTGAATTCTGAATTACCAGGTAATCAACAGCTGCCCCTTGATTAATCTTTATCAAGATGTAAAAAGAATGGAATACCTTCCTTTTTCTATTTTAGAGCGCAGCTGTGAACACAGTTTTTTTTCCAATGTAAACTGTGACTTAATCTACTTATTTATGTTTTGTTTTTCTTCTTTTGCAGCACAATTAATGTCAAAGAGACCAACCATGAATGACGTTTGGCCTGATAAGTGTGGTGTTTACATTTTAGACAATGAAAGTACTGCCACACGATTCATAGACAAGAAAATTAAAGAGCTTGACTCAATGGTGAGTGAATCTCTAGATTTAAGTTTAAGATTAAAATGCCATTTTCAAATGTGAGCTTTGCTTTACCAATTTAGGACAGTGAAGAACCTTTCCAGGTGCTGAATTTAGACACTCTGATCCAGATGCACCTGAAGTGGCTCTCCTACTTGCCTCGAGTCAAGCCTTTCTATGCTGTCAAGTGCAACAGCACAGAAACAGTCCTGAGGACGCTGAACGCTCTGGGAACTGGCTTTGACTGTGCAAGCAAGGTTCCCGAAAATATTTTCCACAATTAAATGCTCTCTCCATTTGTCAATGTTTCTTTTCAGTTTGCTGACCTGAAATATGTTTTCTTAACAGGGTGAGATCAGTCAGGTTCTGTCCCTTGGAGTAAAACCTGAAAACATCATCTATGCACATACAACAAAACCGCAGTCACACATTAAATATGCCTGCGCTCAGGGAGTTAATTTAATGACTTTTGACAATGAAGAGGAATTACGAAAAGTTTCCCGTTGTCACCCCAAGGCCAAGTAAGTGAAATAAAGTGTAGTCTATAAACGTTGTATGACAACATACAGGGTGCCATTTGTAAAGTGGCTCATTCAAGAAATAAGAGCAGCATTTTGTCACATTTAGCCTCAAAACAATTTCAAAACAGCAGTGTGAATTTGTTAAGTTACTTTAAGTTACTTATTTGACAATTATAACAATTATAATATAATTTCCCATGTTAAAAATATATTAGTTAATTCTTACATGTAAATATTAAATTTTCCACTTAAATATTAAATCTAAATGCAAATGGTAAATCTAAATCTCCCGGCTTGATCTTTTCATCTACAGAACAAAGTACCAAATTAAGCCCAGTATATCAGGTGATAAGAACATTTTCTATCAGTAAAATAACTAAAATAACAACAATAAATTTTGTTTCAAAAGTTGCATTTGCAAATTTGTCGACACTCAAGGGGTGAGGCCTATGCTGCTGGACGAGGGAAGAGTTTCTATTGTTGGGGCTGACCTGGCTCTAGCATGGGCTACACCTTCTGGGTTACACACACACACAACACACACACACTGTGAGAAGGATTATTGTTATTGTTGTTATTAGTATTATCTTTAAATGCTATTGTATGTAGACTTTGAGTGTTTGAGGAATGTTGATAGGAAAGGAAGAACATGAGAGTGTCGTAAAGTGCTGAAGCTGCTTACTTTTAAGCTCAGCACTCAGACGTATCCTGTTGGTCAGGATTAGAGAAGTTTGTAAAGATGTCAGAAGACAATGAATTATGAGATCCTGTTTAGACACCCATTCTGTTTGCACCAATAAAAGAGGTGAGCGAGCAGCAGACGGACGGAGTTGACAGAGGAAGCTTGAACTGCTGCTCGGCTCCCCCTTTGCAAAGGACTCCAGTTGTTTGCGTGGTTACTCTGAGTCTAGTGAACGAACAGCGCGGGTGATCAAAACTTCATCCTCACAAAATTTGGTCCTTCGAGCCAGATCCCAAGATCTGGAGAGGAGCGCCGTGGGACGACCGAACGCCGAAGTCTGCGCAGCCGGAGTCAAAAAGACGTCCGAATCGAAAGACCTTTCATCACGAGTTGACGGAAGGCCGGTCTTCGTCCCTCCCAGGGCGACCATCTCCAGTGACGGGAAGAAGGCACCAAAACAACTCAGAGAGAAACCATAGAGGCAACGGAGTGAGTATAAGACACGAAAAGCGCTACACGGAATATACCGCGGTATTACCTGCCTGGCCATCAGGAGAGAAGCAGAGGCAAGATACACCCGCCTCCTCGGAGGTAGAAGCTTGGTGTATACTCTCCTGATTAAAAAAGAGGGGTTATAAGGCCATGGCGGAGGGACTGAACTAGATATCCTGTAGGGATTGAGGGTTGTTCAGTCGGGAGATCAGGCGTCTCCATTCAAATACATAAAAACTGATAAATAAAGTGCAAACATGGGCAACCAACATTCCACAAAAGGTGCTGAATTCGAAATCCCAGCATCATGTAAACACATGGAAGACAAATATCCAGGTTCATGCTCATATGTGCAGCTGTGGATGACTAAGTTCGATTGGGATGGTAACTTAGACAGGCCAGGCAATATTATAAAATTAAAAGAAGATTTAATAGAATATGGAAAGAAACATCCAAGAGTAAATGTGGGGTTGACACAATGTCACCTCTGGCTCACTGAATCAAAATAAGAGAGAAAAACAAAATCAAGAAAAAGAGAACCCAGCAAGTCCTCATGTGCGTTAATGGCAAGAAATGGGGCACTGTTAGAGGAGATTGGGTCCCAGTGGATCCAGCCACTCAACAACCATGGCAGCCTGGCAGCCAAGAACTAAATGACAGACTTGACAGACTGTACGAGCGCATGCGAACTACTTTTACCAGACGAGCTGACTACAGCGCCATTACGGCCACAAGACAAAAGACTGACGAAAGTTTTGAAGACTATAGTATCAGAATGAAAGATGTGTTCCGGAAAAATAGTGGAATTCTGTATGCGGAAGATCCAGAAGGTCCCTACCAACAGCAGTTAAAGCAAGCTATACATGGGGGATCAAAATCAGAGATAAAAACCTGGGTAGAGAGACAGTTAGTTGATTTTGGAATTTGTAACCTAGGCCGCTATGAACAACATGCTATGCATGCTGAAAGACAATGCCAAAAAAGTAAGAATCAGTTAACAGGCATGTTTTTCAATGCCAATCCTTTCCCAGGCCGAGGGCGTGGGCGAGGCCGAGGCGGAAGGGGAGGAGGAGGCAATTCCCGTGAAAATGATCAGTGTCATTATTGTAAAAATTTTGGACACTGGGAACGTGATTGCAGAAAGAAACAACGTGACCAGAGATATAATAGGGGACAGCAGCAAGGTTCTAATCCACCTCAGCTATGACTAGAACTGGAAAAAGATGTCACAAAAATTAAAACAAATCAGGCACAAAATTTGACCAATTTGAAAAAGATGACCTAGAAGATGTTTTAGATTTAGAAACCATCTTCCTGTTTGCTGAAGGCAAACCAGAAATACAACTGACCGTGTTAGGCAATTCTTTAACATTTTTAGTAGACACGGGTGCAGGTAAATCAGTAATTAGAGATCCAATAGCTCTAAAGCCAACTTCTACACAGATTTTTGTGAGATCAGCAAATGGTCTCGTAACTAAAGAAAGAATGTCAGTTCCTGTAGATGTTTGTGACCCTGTAAGTGGAATCACACTTAAAGCCCCTTTCGTGATCTCCACCACATGTCCCGTAAATCTATTAGGAAGAGATCTTATCTCTCAGCTTCAGTTGATGATTCGTACCACAGCCGAAGGGATGTGGTCTGTAGATAGAATGGTTGATTTGTGGGTAAGGGAAGGAGGGACGTGCAGTAAATACTGGTCACTCAACATTCCTGAAAAACAGCCCCCTCCATTCTCTGACCCAATCACTATGTTATATGGTAAAGCTCTGTCATACTTACAGCCTGAAGCCCAGCTCCACAATCAAACTGACCTGCATGTAACCATGCACGTGGAGCGCACTGGTGGATTCTGTAAATCAGACTCACACGGCACATCAAGCTATGCAGAGAAGTTTGCTAAACTTAAAGATCCACAAATGATTGTAATTATGCATCTATATGTGTGTGGTCAGACCGCTGTCTGCACGGCAGGAAGCCTTTCCGCCGAAGCAGCAGCGCTATTCAAAGTGTCAGGTTCTGTACCACATGTTTCTATTGCTAAACCGCTTAAGAAAAGATGGCAAGACTTGGGAAGTGACGTAAAACACTGGAGCAGCCTGCCCTATAGGCCTAAGGGTGAGGTTGATTTTAATGATCAGTTCCAGGTGTGGCGTATTCCCCTTAAAGCGTGGTTGCTGACACATCCAGCAACGCACCTCACAGACCAGAGTTCATGAGAAGAAGACATCTTCCTCACGCAGAGGAAGAGGAGAAGCTGAAAGAGCTTCCCCCTGAATTATGGTCGGAAGGACCTGCAGATGTAGGTCTTATAAAAGGATCAGAACCTGTAAAAATAATCCTAAATCAGATTATAGACCATTTCAGAGACAATATCCCCTTAAGACTGATGCACAGGAGGGTATTGTTCCGATATTTAACTCACTGCTTAAAGCAGGAGTCATCAGAGAGTGTCCTGAGTCTCCTGTAAATACACCCCTATTTCCAGTAAGGAAGTCACCACCATCTACCGGCTGGCGGATGGTGCAGGACCTGCAAGCTGTAAACGCTGCAGTGGTCCCTAGGTCTCCCTTAGTCGCAGATCCATACACTCTGCTGAATGACTTAAACCCTGAACATCAGTGGTACACGGTGATCGATGTATCCAATGCATTTTTCTCTGTACCAGTACATCCAGACAGCCAGTTTTGGTTTGCATTTACGTTTCAAGGACGGAGGTATACCTGGACAAGGTTACCTCAGGGCTACTGTGAGAGTCCCACAATCTTTTCTCAGTAATGATGTCATCATTAGCTAAGTTTAAACCTCCGTGTGGAAGTCAAATCCTCGTCTACGTGGATGACATCCTCATGGCGTCAAAAACAGAGGCAGATTGTTGGTCAGACACGCTAGCATTGCTACACTGGCTAGCCTCTCAAGGCCATAAATTAAGCAAAAGCAAACTGCAACTGGTGAAGCAGGAAGTGGTTTATTTGGGCCATGTTTTGACACATAATGGAAGAGCTATTCTTGAGTCGAGGAAAACAGCAGTACTTGATGCTCCAAAACCAAAAACAAAGAAGCAGATGATGTCATTCTTAGGACTAGTGAATTTTTGCAGATCATGGATCTTAGATTATGCGAAAATAACTGCCCCTTTACAAGCATTGATGTATGATAATCCCTTAGCAATGACTGATGTGTTAACATGGACCCCTGAAGCTGAAGAAGCATTTGTGTACATAAAACAGGCCCTTGTAAGTGCTGGAGTGTTAAAGCTGCCAGACTATCAGAAGCCTTTTGAGCAGGTCGTAGATTGCAAGGGTGACTTTATGACTTCAGTTTTATTGCAGAAGCACGGAGATAAGAGGCAGCCAGTGGCCTACTACTCCCACAAGCTAGATCCCGTAGCTTGTGCACTCCCGCCATGCGTTAAAGCAGTGGTGGCAGCATCTGAGGCAGTAAAAGCCTCCGCAGGAGTGGTGCTATATCATGAGCTAACTTTGCTAGTTCCACATGCAGTGTCAATACTGCTGCTACAAAGTAAGATAGCATTCCTGTCGCCCGCACGTCATCTTTCCTGCATGGCAGTGTTGCTGTCTCAGCCGAATCTGACGATTCGTCGCTGCACAACCTTAAACCCAGCGACGCTGCTACCCACCACAGAAGAGGGACACCAGCACAACTGCCTGGATGAGGTCTCCATTATGGTCCTGCCGCGACCAGATCTTAGTGATGTCGCGTTGACTACAGGACGGATACTCTTTGTGGATGGATCATCGAGAAAGGATGACTGTGGACGCACTAGAACTGCCTATGCAGTAGTCACAGCAACTGAGGTGGTGGAGGCGAAATCACTTCCCTCCTCCTATTCTGCTCAAGCTGCAGAACTCGTCGCACTCACACGTGCTTGTGAACTAAGCAAAGGACAAGATGTTACCATTTACACAGATAGTCAATATGCATTTTCCACGCTGTTTGTGTTTGCTCAACAATGGAATTTGAGAGGGATGAAAACTTCGATGGGCAAACCGGTCATGCATGCAGAACTGTTAAAAAAGTTATTAGCTGCAGTACAGCAGCCACGTAAAATAGC
Organism: Takifugu flavidus; assembly: GCF_003711565.1. NCBI lineage: Eukaryota > Metazoa > Chordata > Actinopteri > Tetraodontiformes > Tetraodontidae > Takifugu > Takifugu flavidus. Next base: position 51,665 of record NW_026622018.1, on the reverse strand, counting down.
TGTATGTAAATGCACTGCACATACTAACAACACAGACGCAGTCTCACAAGGCAATGCCTTTGCTGACAAAGCCGCAAAGGCTGCAGCAAATAACAACACACTTCTTGATAATGGTAAGGAAGACTCATTTAGCCTAGAACCTGCAGATAATGATATTCTGAAAGAAATGCAACAAAGTGCTCCAGAAAAGGAAAAGGCCATGTGGAAGAAGCGAGGAGCCAAACTGGATGATAAAGGACTATTAACCATAGGAAACAAGCCAATCCTTCCCCGGAATATGCATAAATGGGCAGCATTAGTGAGCCATGGGCCATGCCATGTCTCAGGAGGGATGGTACAGATGGTTAATGAACATTATTATACTATAGGATTTCATACCTACTTAAAAAATTTTGTTCACAATGTGCTATTTGTGTAAAACACAGCCCACAGGGAGCATAAGGCCCCTGCAGGCACTACACACATTACCAAATCATCCATTTCACACAGTTTTTCTAGATTTTATTCAGCTAACACCATGTGAAGGTAAACAATATTGTCTAGTAGTGTTAGATGGATTTACTAGGTGGGTGGAAATTTTCCCCACGGCAAAAGCAGATGCACTGACAGTGGCAAAAGTTTTATGTAGAGAAATCATTCCCAGGTTTGGCATCCCGAAGGTCATCTGGAGCGACAATGGAAGCCATTTTGTAAATGAGATAGTGAAAACTGTAGGAGTAACTTTGGAAATTGATTTGAAGAACCACTGCGCCTACCACCCTCAGAGTGCAGGGTTGGTTGAAAGAGTCAACGGTACTATTAAGAACAGACTGAAGAAATGTATGGACGAGACAGGAAAGAACTGGATGTTTTGTCTCGACCTGGTGAAATTATGGATGCACATAACACCACACAAGAAAACAGGCATCACACCCTTTGAAGCATTATATGGGCGGCCTTATTGCCTACCATACTTTGCAACAACAAATGAGTTAGAACATGTTGAGGAAACAATAGCAGATTATCTGAAAAAAGTATTACTCAACCGATGTGTGAATACAGTAAATGTTCTGCCTAGTCCTGTGTCTTCCACAGATTCCACCCCCCAGGAACCCATTCAACCGGGCGACTACGTGTGGGTGAAGAAGTTTGTGCGGAAGAGGTGGAACACGCCTAGATGGGAAGGTCCTTATCAAGTACAGCTGACCACAAAGACTGCAGTTCGAGTGGATGGGAAACTGTCGTGGATACACCTTTCCCTTTTAAGAAACAGAAAATTCTTCCAGGTGAAGGCGAGGGAGCAGTGGCGGACTGTCCGTAAACGGCTGACGGCCTGTATAGGTCCAGCAACGGCTGAACCCCGTCGGAACCTGTGAAGAGGCTCTAAAAGGAAATGAAGTTGTTCTTCCTAATTGTGGTGAGTGCTGTGACGGCAGGACTCGTGAGTTTTGGCCTTTGGAACTTCCGACAGGAGGGAGGTAATCAGGGACAGAAAGAGGCTAGTACCTCTTGTTCGGGGTTGCATTGGCCGGCTCGTGGGATCAGTTGTTACTAGTACTATGCTGCAGGTGGAAGAACAATCTCTACTGGACGACGATGAAGAGGAATCGGAAGAAGAATGGATCAATGTAATACAAGATGTAAAAGAAATGTTCAAGATGTCTTAAGCTGTACACATGTTGAATTCTGAGTGTAAGAAATGTGTTTCTAGGAAAATGACGTAATGCATTGAAATTTCATGAAAATGTAAAGATGTAATACTGATGACGAAAATCTAGACGCATTTAACGATAAACAGGAGGGAAATGTGTGAGAGGATTATTGTTATTGTTGTTATTAGTATTATCTTTAAATGCTATTGTATGTAGACTTTGAGTGTTTGAGGAATGTTGATAGGAAAAGAAGAACATGAGAGTGTCGTAAAAGTGCTGAAGCTGCTTACTTTTAAGCTCAGCACTCAGACGTATCCTGTTGGTCAGGATTAGAGAAGTTTGTAAAGATGTCAGAAGACAATGAATTATGAGATCCTGTTTAGACACCCATTCTGTTTGCACCAATAAAAGAGGTGAGCGAGCAGCAGACGGACGGAGTTGACAGAGGAAGCTTGAACTGCTGCTCGGCTCCCCCTTTGCAAAGGACTCCAGTTGTTTGCGTGGTTACTCTGAGTCTAGTGAACGAACAGCGCGGGTGATCAAAACTTCATCCTCACCAAACACACACACACCACACAACACACACAGACACACAGAGAACATTTCTCTTGTGATAAACTACCTGGAGGTAAGTTTACTGTTCTTTGAAATTGAAAGGATGAGCTGCTTCACAAAATAATTTCTTTATTTCTTTTTCACTGAGGTCCAGAGTAGAGTTTGGGAGACACTAGGGAAGATACAGGAATGTCTGACCATCCCATGCATGCATTTGAAATAGTTTCAATGTGTCTACTTTGGGAGTCCCAAATTGTGTCTACTAAGAGTGGCATTTTTTATTTACACATATGTATAGATTCAGATGATTTCTTCACCTTAAATTTCTGCAAGAATGGTTATTCTTTCATGATACTAAGCTACATGTTTTTTTTTATTGCCAAGTTTGGTTTAATATGTCACAATTGATAAATTGAATACACACAGGAAATGGAGTTTTGAATATATCATTCCAGACTAGTACTCCGAATTGCAGTGGATGACTCGTCATCCTTCTACAGACTTAGCTCAAAGTTTGGAGCAGGACTCAGCACAACTAGTAGGCTGCTGGAATGTGCTGCAGAGCTGGGCCTAGAAGTTGCTGGCGTGAGTTTTCATATTGGCTCTAAATGCAGTCAAAGTTTGGCTTTCAGACAAGCCATTGCTGATGCCCGAAGCGTTTTTGACACAGCGGTAAGTGATGTCAAGTTTTAAGTCTTAATTTCTCACATAATGAGTTCCATTATGTATGAAATACAAGTGAAAGTGGGTAATTTGGTCTGGAGGTAGTATAAGGTATATTTGTATTTAATGTTAATCTATGTAAGAGGACATAATAGAAATGAATTAAACTCTCTTGCAACAACACTAGGTCATCTTATAAATAAAAATTACTCTTCATTACTACTGGCATCTTCTGTGTTACTTCCTTTTCTCTGTGTTCTCGAACAGAGTAGGACTACTTTAGTCAAAGGTAACAATTCAAGTCCTTTCAACAAGAAGGGTTTTTCTAAAAACTAATGAGGACAATTAAAGAGTAAAGCTGATACCATGTATTGTGTTCAAGGAAAAATATTGCTTGAATTGGTTTATATTTATTTAATTGGTTTATATTTATTTAACACACTTTTAAGATGTGTTATTCTTTATGAAATTGGAACAAGTCCATTGGAGTTTCACTGAAAGCTGTTGTAAGATGATGACATTTCCTTCAGAAACTGTTGGGCTTCCAGTTCAGTCTGTTGGACATTGGTGGAGGTTTCTCAGGGAAAGACTTTCCAGTGACTCTTCAAGAGGTACAGAAGATCCTGTTGATGTAGCTGGACATGGTCTTGGTCCTCGTGTCCAGGACATCTGATGAAATACTGAAATATTTGGTGTTTTACCTTTCTAGTTTTCAGAAGTCATCAATGGAGCACTTGATGAATATTTCCCATTTGAAAGTGGAGTGCAGGTTATTGCAGAACCAGGTCGGTACTATGTGGATTCAACCTTCACACTTGCAGCCAACGTCATTGCTAAAAGGGTCATCATGGAGGATATGAGAAAAGAGGGAGGTATGTTTTTAGTTGGCCTTTGAGCCAACCTAAACACGCTGCACATCATTATAATTGACTATACAAGTCTTCTTTTTTCTTTGCATTAGAATACAGTATATTTGTGCAGTTTAAGTTGGTCTTGTTGAATTGTCTTTTTATATGCATTACTGTATTATTAAATTAGAATAAAGTGTATACAAACGGTTTCATTTTGTTGACTTTGCCATTATCAAAAACATTCTTGCATTGGACATATTTCATCTTTAGAACAAACATCTGCAGATTTCATGAACATCATGACATGAAATCATGTTTTGGATGCAAAAAGGTTTATATTTTCATCCTTATTTGATATCTTCCAATTCTCTTGTCCACCACTGTACATGTATGGCAGATTTAAATATAAGAAACCTTTGAACAGGCCTAGTATAAGTGCAATCCTAATTTCTGAGTACAAACTGTCTAACATTGTCAGCAAAATGGAAATAGGTGTTTCAGAGAATTTTGTTTTGTTTTGCACTGACCTGTGACGTGGTCCAAACATGCTTGGAATCTACGGGTGGAAAATGATTTTTAAGAGATGTATTGGTGTCTTCCAGAGAAAGAAAGTCCTGAGAAACTGATGATGTACTACCTGAGTGATGGTGTGTTTGGCTCCCTAAATTCTGTGCTGAAATTTACAGACAAGAATGAAGTTACACCCTACCTTCACAGGGTAAGTATAACAAAAAATCACTAAGTAAAAAATATTCAAATTTGTTGTCTTTGATATTAGTGCTTTTAAAAGTATAACAACGGGTGACTTAGTTCCGGCGAACTTAATTTAGGATTTTATTTAGTATTACAGTATTGCCACCTGAGAAAAATAATTTGTGAGAGTACTTTTTTGTTTTTGGTGACGTGAGCAGGCTGTGGACAACGATGAGAAGAGATACAGGTCAGTCATCTGGGGTCCGACCTGCCACAACATTGACAAAATCGTTGACAACTACTTGATTCCTGAGCTACATGTTGGAGACTGGCTTCTTATTGACAACATAGGTGCTTACGGCATTTCCATAAGCACTGAATTCAATGGATTTAAAAGATCAAGTATTTACTCTGTTGTCACAAATGAGACTTGGCACACCCTCAACCTTTCCTCACAGTAACAGCTCATTGCTACAGTATCCTAAAAATCTTTCTATCGACATATTAATATAGCTATTTTCCAGATGATTTATTAATATCTATTTTGACAGATTATAGCAGTTAGTATATTGTAACTTCATCTCTCCCCCTAAGGGCTGGTGTGGGGAGTCTCATCCTTGTCTTGATGTTTGATCCTTGATGTTTCAGATTCTTCACACTAACCTCCATCTTTTTCTTTTTTAACTAAAGTACTGATAAATAATGCTTGGATAAAAATGTGTCTGGGTTAACCCTCCTTAACAGTTTCCTCGGATATTTAAAGTCCATGTAGATTGGGAAGAAACCTTAAACTGTACTATTAATGAAATAGTGGGGGTTTTTTTAGACCAAAATTGAGATTGATTGGCTTGTGTTGTCAATAAGGAATGTATGATGTACAGTGACTTGCAAATCTGTTCCTATACAATAAATAAATTCCTAATCTCAATGTTTGTGTTTCAAGTCCATGAATAAGCATTAAAATGTGAATGAAGAGAAGTGAACAGGAGAGAAGAAACCTTCAGTAGGACCAGGCTCACATTAAAAAGACCATCGTGCAGACTTTGATTTTCTGAGATATATATCCTATCATATACACTAGTCTGAGAAATTGTTCCCATTAGGTTTGCTTATATGTGAGTCTGTATCTAAAAAAGTCTATAAAGTGAGTGCAAATTCTTATGAATGCAACTCTAATTTGTACAGCTATGAAGTCTTCACTATGAACAAGAATTCAGGTTTGTGGGTACATGCAAAAAAGTGTATATATGTGTTACACCCACTCACCCATCTTGGTTATATTATCATCATAAGTTGTGTTGTGAAGTGGGCTTTAATTTTCTTGTCTATGAATCGTGTGGCAGTACCAAGCCTGTCGAGAGACAGACAAAAACATACCAACCAATGTCGATGTCAAGGGACACAAATAAAGGCAGTTTAACCCTTTTACATTACAAAGAAATCAAAGGAAGTCTGTGCAGTTAGCCTGAGTTTCTGGAAACGTTACTTTATATTCAAAGTTTATTGTATATACAGTGGAAACGTGAATACATTTCACCAGAACTAGCAATAGACAAATGCTTTATGTTAAAGGAAACAAGTTTAATGTAACTGTCTGTTCACAGTTAAATGTTGAATCATGAAGTTACAGTCAAAAAGAGCCAGACAAACGTTCAGATGATGTATTTCTATCATGTGAAGCAGATGAATAGCTCTGTCAGCCAACAGACATCATATATGTTTGCCATCAAACATATCTGGAAAAACTTTTGGATTAACCCACACATAGTGATTACCACCAGTCTAAGTAAAAAAACAAACAAGATGTTTACAAGAGTCTGAAACCATCACGCATTTATATAATGATAAGAAAACCTTCTCCCAGATGTAGAGATGTAGAATTAAAAGGTACAATATATTAATTGCTGTAAATTAAAAGCCTTCATACCTGTGTTAAGATATTGATAGAAAATTTTTAGGATACTGTAGCAATGAGCAGTTACTGTGAGGAAAGGATGACGGTGTGCCAAGTCTCATTTGTGAACTGTTAAGGAGGGTTAACCCACACACATTTTTATCCAAGCATTATTTATCAGTACTTTAGTTAAAAAAGAAAAAGATGGAGGTTAGTGTGAAGAATCTGAAACATCAAGAATTAAACATCAAGACAAGGATGAGACTCCCCACACCAGCCCTTGGGGGGGGGGGGGATGAAGTTACAATATACTAACTGCTATAATCTGTCAAAATAGATATTAATAAATCATCTGGAAAATAGCTATATTAATATGTCGATAGAAAGATTTTTAGGATACTGTAGCAATGAGCTGTTACTGTGAGGAAAGGTTGAGGGTTGTTCCAAGTCTCATTTGTGACAACAGAGTAAATACTTGATCTTTTAAATCCATTGAATTCAGTGCTCATGGAAATGCCGTAAGCACCTATGTTGTCAAAAAGAAGCCAGTCTCCAACATGTAGCTCAGGAACCAAGTAGTTGTCAACGATTTTGTCAATGTAGTCGCAGGTCGGACCCCAGATGACTGACCTGTATCTCTTCTCACTGCTCTCCACAGCCTGCTCACATCAAAGAAATAAAAAGGGAATCATGTGATAATTTAGCTGTTTCGTGTTGTTTTAAGAACTTGCAAGGAATGATAGATGGGTTTTAAGATTCACCAACACAAAAGTACTATCACAACTGACTTTTTTCAAAAGGTAAAAGTGTAATCCTAAATGAAATAATTAAATCAATTTTGTCACAACTGGCATGTATTTAGTTATCATTAAAGGCAATATTATTAAACAAGATAACAAATGTGGTCACTCTTTACATAGAGAAATTATTTAGTCTTACTCTGTGAAGGTAGGGTGAAACTTGCACATCTCTTAGAAGAAAATTTAGGGAGCCATACACACCGTCACTCAGGTAGTACATCATCAGTCTCTCAGGAACTTCTTTTTTTGGGAGAAACCAATAAATATTTTAAACATTGTTTTCCACGTATACATTCCAAGCATGTTTGGAATTTGCCACAGGTTAGTGCAATGAATGTAAGTTATGCACATAGCTATAGGTCTTTGAGATCGAATAATGACCGTCACTATGGTCTACACCTTGAACGATGCCATCTTTCTGCCTATCCCCAAGACCTATGGCAACATAGTCATGTGCCTGCTGACTTTGCCCTCTGTGTACATAAGCACCAATGTGACCAAGCCACCTCCTCTTGCATGGAATACCTCAGCCTGTTCAGAGCAACAAAATATGGTGATGATCATCATTCGGTCTCATAGATCCACAATTATAACTCCTGATCTATTTCAACCTTGTTCAGACCATCAACACGGTCTGCACCTTAGATGAGTCACACCATCAGTGTCGCAAGGGACAAAGGGCACATAAAACAGCCAGCCGCAGGAGGACTATCTACCGCCAGCAGAGAGTACTCTGAGCTCAGGGGGCTTGTGGTGCAACAGTGACCCTGTAGAATTGTGCAGACATGCATGATGTAGCCCAAAAGGAAGCTGCACAGAAACCTCTCAATGCAGCCCATGAGGTAACACTACTGATGGAGTGTGTTGCCAGATCATCTGGAATTTGGAGACTAAAGCCAGCATAGGCCTGAGAAATGGTGTCAACTACCCAGTGTGCCAGACATTGCTTAGACACAGGATCATCGTGCCTGCTAACCCATAGTATTCTGAACCTGCTGGGTATTTAACACCTTGAACAGCAGAACCTTCAAAAACACATTTATCCACCCTAAGTCCAAGATTGGAAGCAGACTGTCACCTTTATTTGGGATGAGAAAATATCCAGAGTAAAACCCACTGAGCTGTTGAAGTCTAAGCGCTTGATTGGGGCTCTTTTTTAAAGCAGCGGCAATAACTGTATGTTTCTGTACAGTGGGAATATTTTTGTGACTGATAAAGGCTTTAATGCAAGCCAATTCAACAAGACCAACTTAAACTGCACAAATATACTGTATTCTAATGCAAAGAAAAAAGAAGACTCGTATAGTCAATTATAATGATGTGCAGTGTGTTTAGGTTGGCTTAAAGGCCAACTAAAAACATACCTCCCTCTTTTCTCATATCCTCCATGATGACCCTTTTAGCAATGACGTTGGCTGCAAGTGTGAAGGTTGATTCCACATAGTACCGACCTGGTTCTGCAATAATCTGCACTCCACTTTCAAATGGGAAATATTCATCAAGTGCTCCATTGATGACTTCTGAAAACTAGAAAGGTAAAACACCAAATATTTCAGTATTTCATCAGATATCCTGACACGAGGACCAAGACCAAGTCCAGCTACATCAACAGGATCTTTCTGTACCTCTTGAAGAGTCACTGGAAAGTCTTTCCCTGAGAAACCTCCACCAATGTCCAACAGACTGAACTGGAAGCCCAACAGTTTCTGAAGGAAATGTCATCATCTTACAACAGCTTTCAGTGAAACTCCAATGGACTTGTTCCAATTTCATAAAGAATAACACATCTTAAAAGTGATGTTAAATAAATATAAACCAATTCAAGCAATATTTTTCCTTGAACACAATACATGGCATTAGCTTTACTCTTTAATTGTCCTCATTAGTTTTTAGAAAAACCCTTCTTTGAAAGGACTTGAAAGAATATGTTACCTTTGACTAAAGTACTCTTATTCTGTTCGAGAACACAGAGAAAAGGAAGTAACACAGAAGATGCCAGTAGTAATGAAGAGCAATTTTTATCTATAAGATGACCTAGTGTTGTTGCAAGAGTTAATTCATTTTATTATGTCCTCTTACATAGATTAACATTAAATACAAATATACCTTATACTACCTCCAGACCAAATTACCCACTTTCACTTGTATTTCATACATAATAGAACTCATTATGTGAGAAATTATGACTTAAAACTTGACATCACTTACCGCTGTGTCAAAAATGCTTCGGGCATCAGCAATGGCTTGTCTGAAAGGCAAACTTTGACTGCATATAGAGCCAATATGAAAACTCACGCCAACAACTTCTAGGCCCAGCTCTGCAGCACATTCCAGCAGCCTACTAGTTGTGCTGAGTCCTGCTCCAAACTTTGAGCTAAGTCTGAAGAAGGATGACGAGTCATCCACTGCAATTCGGAGTACTAGTCTGGAATGATATATTCAAAACTCCATTTCCTGTGTGTATTCAATTTATCATTTGTGACATATTAAACTTTTGCTTAGACTTGGCCATAAAAAAACATGTAGCATAGTATCATGAAAGAATAACCATTCTTGCAGGAAATAAAGGTGAATAGATCATCTGAATACATGTAAATAAAAAGGGTTGTCATACAATGTTTTTGGACAATTTATTTCACTTACTTGGCCTTGGGGTGACAACGGGAAACTTTTTGTAATTCCTCTTCATTGTCAAAAGTCATTAAATTAACTCCCTGAGCACAGGCATATTTAATGTGTGACTGCGGTTTTGTTGTATGTGCATAGATGATGTTTTCAGGTTTTACTCCAAGGGACAGAACCTGACTGATCTCACCCTGTTAAGAAAACATATTTCAGGTAAGCAAACTGAAAAGAAATGTTGACAAATGGAGAGAGCATTTATATGCGTAAAATATTTTCGGGAACCTTGCTTGCACAGTCAAAGCCAGTTCCCAGAGCGTTCAGCGTCCTCAGGACTGTTTCTGTGCTGTTGCACTTGACAGCATAGAAAGGCTTGACTCGAGGCAAGTAGGAGAGCCACTTCAGGTGCATCTGGATCAGAGTGTCTAAATTCAACACCTGGAAAGGTTCTTCACTGTCCTAAATTGGTAAAGCAAAGCCCACATTTGAAAACTGCATTTTAATATTAAACTTAAATCTAGAGATTCACTCACCATTGAGTCAAGCTCTTTAATTTTCTTGTCTATGAATCGTGTGGCAGTACTTTCATTGTCTAAAATGTAAACACCACACTTATCAGGCCAAATGTCATTTATGGTTGGTCTCTTTGACATTAATTGTGCTGCAAAAGAAGAAAAACACAAACACAAATAAGTAGATTAAGTCACAGTTTACATTTTAAAAAATTGTCTTCACAGCTGCGCTCTAAGATAGAAAAAGGAAGGTATTCCATTCTTTTTACACCTTGAAAAAGATTAATGAAGGGGCAGTAACTGTAACTGGTAATTCAGAATTCAAAAATGTGCCCAGTACATTCAAATTTCCTTTATTCATTGTTGTGAAAATGGAAAATGACAAACGGGAGAGATTAACATTTATTCAGACATTGCACCTGCAGGGGGTACTGGCCTCTGTTCCATACTCACCCAACTGATGCTGCATTTCTGCAATGGGACAGTTTTCCTCCTGCAACACCAAGAGTTCATGACAGTAAAAAAAGAAAGAAAGAAACTTAAATATATTTTGGATGAAAATGCTCACTCAACTGTTTATATTTTTACACACTAAGTGGAAGTTTGTATCCATAAAAATTGTATTTATATAGGACTGTTAAAAGCAACAACGGATTACCAAGCAAGCACAACCAGATGGAGTTGACTTTGGTTGTAATTTTAAGCCTAATTTTATTGGCCTATGAGTGCTTCTCCCTAAATACATGCAGAAATCCATTTGAAAGAATAGCAAGAAGAAATGTGACAGGAACTTTCCTGGCATTGCTATATTGCCATCATTCTAAAATTACACTTTTAAATATGAGCAAAAACAATGTTATGATTTGCCATCTCCCTTCCCCAAAAAAGCAACACTTACAGTGTAGAACGCCGTGGCTCCAGGAGTCTTATTTTGCCTTGTCAGGCCACGAAGACATGAAGAAGAATGAAGATGAGAGCAGGTGAGAGAGTCAAGACAGACAATCAGCAGAGTGGGTGGAGGCTGGAGGAGGGACCAGCAAAGGGAACATCCTGACACGGGTGTGGTGGAATCCACTTGCAACACAGCAGTTCAGTTTAACAACGGCTTTATTAACTACTTGCAGGTAACACAGATGTGATCACAGGCTTCCAGGGAATATGGAAAAACACCACGTAGCCATGGATGTGCAAAAGTCCACACGTGGCAAAACTCTTAATCGGGGACAGAAGGTTGTCAGATTTACCAGGGCAGAGACGTGGAGGAAAAGTCCAAGGCAGGCAGGGTCAAAACTAATAAGTCCGATCAAACAAAGTGCTGGAGAGTCAGGCATAGAGCAATAACAATCTGGCAAGGCATGAATGTCCAGAAGTTGCTTAATTAGGCCTAAAAGGGAGAAACAGGTAAAAATGATTATTAAGAGCTTTTAGTGTGCCGTGGTTTAACCTATTCATGCACGTTTCTTGTTGGCCCAACTGCTTGTGCGTTCATCCTTTGTCACTTGGTCTTAGGACACTATGTTGGTAGTTTAGCAACAAAGACAGCGAAAGAGAGAGCGTGAGCTGACTGGTTTATCCCATTTGCGTACTGCCATGTCCCATCTTCAACCCAACACAGATAATATGCCTCATCAGAGGTATCACATCTTTTTTGCTTTTATTTCTGGCAATTGCATGACAATGAATTTCTTTATGAAATAATATTTCCTTCTCTGTATACAAACAGAATGAGACAGCAAATTCAACATGGGTAAAACTATAGCATGAAGCACAGAAAATGTTCATGTGGCAGCATGGAGTTCATGCGCTGCCGATCACCTTAATTGTTGGGGCAGTTGCAGCTGTGGCGTTCCCCTTAAAAGGAGACTGTGCTGCACTGGCTGCTCTTGTTGTCGAGCTTTTGGGTGCCACGCCACAATTTACTTGGTCCTCCTCATTTGATTGCTGTGCGGTCGGGCTGTGCTATCCCATGCGCACCTGGGTCTGCTGTCATCAGAGCTGGGGAGCCGTGGGTGTCTTTGGTTCGTCGGCTGTTTGGCCCTGCTAGCGGGAACGCTGTGGTGGCTCGGTGTGCGTCTCCATTTTAGAGATTTCTTTCCCTTACCTGACGGTACGTAGCGGCTGCTTTTAGCCTCACCATATGGGGAATTGTCAGCAACCTAAAATTGCTTTCTCTCTTAACAGAAATTGTTACAGGTGCCGGCTCTAGTGCGCTTTCCTCCCGTTGCTGTTGGCCGGCTGCTGTTTTGCCCTCCGCATTGCGTTATCGCGTATGCTCCCGACTGTCACTCCTGGGATTGCCTTTATTTTGGGTTTAATGTTTTATTGCGGGGATTATTTTGCATGTTATTTGGGGTTGATTTGTGATTATTGTTTGTGTGGGTTATTTTGCATGTTTATTTGGGTTTTGACTAAGTGTGCTTTCCCCTCCCTGGGCTGCCACCTTATCGTGGTGGAGGGGTTTGCGTGTCCCAATGATCCCAGGAGCTCCGTTGTCTGGGGCTATATGCCCCTGGTAGGGCCACCCATGGCAAACAGGTCCTAGGTGAGGGACCAGACAAAGCGTAGCCCAGGACCCCCTAATGATGTGGAACAACATTGGTGCCAAGTTTCCCTTGCCCGGATGCGGGTCACCGGGGCCCCCTCCTGGAGCCAGGCCTGGGGGTGGGGCACGTTGGCGAGCGCCTGGTGGCCGGACCTCTGCCCATGGAGTCCGGCCGGGCGCAGCCCAAAGAGGCAACATGGGACCCCCTTCCCGTGGGCTCACCAACTGCAGGAGGGGCCAAGGGGGTCGGGTGTATTGTGCATCGGTGCATTGTGTTTTGGGTAGCAGCCGGAGGCAGGGACCTTGGCGGTCTGATTCCCGGCTGCACAAACTGGCTCTAGGGACATGGAATGTCACCTCTCTGGTGGGAAAGGAGCCTGAGTTGGTGTGCGAGGTTGAGAAGTTCCGATTAGATATAGTTGGCCTCACCTCGACGCACGGCAAGGGCTCTGGAACCAGTCTTCTTGAGAGGGGTTGGACTCTCTACCACTCTGGAGTTGCCGATGGTGAGAGGCGACGAGCAGGGGTGGCAATTCTGGTTGCTCCCCGGCTCAGTGCCTGTGTATTGGAGTTTACCCCGGTGGATGAGAGGGTAGCCTCCCTTCGCCTTCGGGTGGGGGGACGGATCCTGACTGTTGTTTGTGCCTATGGTCCAAACAGCAGTTCAGCGTATCCACCCTTTTTGGAGTCCTTAGAGGGAGTGCTGGAGAGTGCCCCTTCTGGGGGCTCCCTCGTCCTCCTGGGTGACTTCAATGCTCACGTTGGCAATGACAGTGTGACCTGGAGAGGTGTGATTGGGAAGAACGGCCCCCCTGATCTGAACCCGAGTGGTGTTTTGTTATTGGACTTCTGTGCTCGTCTCAGATTGTCCATAACGAACACCTTGTTCAGACATAAAGGCGTCCACATGTGCACTTGGCACCAGGACGCCTTAGGCCGCAGATCGATGATCGACTTTGTGGTTGTGTCATCGGATTTGCGGCCGCATGTTCTGGACACTCGGGTGAAGAGAGGGGCGGAGCTGTCAACTGATCACCACCTGGTGGTGAGTTGGCTCCGATGGTGGGGAAGGATGCCGGACAGACCTGGCAGGCCCAAACGTGTTGTGAGGGTCTGCTGGGAACGCCTGGCAGAGTCCCCTGTCAGAAGGAGCTTCAACTCACGCCTCCGGGAGAGCTTTGACCATGTCCCGGGGGAGGCGGGGGACATTGAGTCCGAGTGGACCATGTTCCGTGCCTCCATTGTTGAGGCAGCTGACCGGTGCTGTGGCCGCAAGGTGGTTGGTGCCTGTCGTGGCGGCAATGCCCGAACCCGCTGGTGGACACCAGCGGTGAGGGATGCCGTCAAGCTGAAGAAGGAGTCGTATCGGGCCTTACTGGCCTGTGGGACTCCTGAGGCAGCAGATGGGTACCGGCGTGCCAAGCGGAGTGCAGCTACGGCGGTTGCCGAGGCAAAGACTCGGGCATGGGAAGAGTTCGGTGAGGCCATGGAGAACGACTTTCGGACGGCCTCGAAAAGGTTCTGGACCACCATCCGGCGTCTGAGGAGGGGGAAGCAGTGCACTGTCAACACTGTGTATAGTGGTGATGGTGTGCTGCTGACCTCAACTCGGGATGTTGTGGATCGGTGGAAGGAATACTTCGAGGACCTCCTCAATCCCACCAACATGCCTTCCAGTGAGGAAGTAGGGCCCGGGGACCTGGAGATGGGCTCTCGTATCGCCGGGGCTGAAGTTGCCGAGGTAGTTAAAAAACTCCTCGGTGGCAAGGCCCCGGGGGTGGATGAGATCCGCCCAGAGTCCCTTAGGCTCTGGATGTTGTAGGGCTGTCGTGGTTGACTCGACTCTGCAACATCGCGTGGACATCGGGGGCAGTGCCGCTGGATTGGCAGACCGGGGTGGTAGTCCCTCTTTTTAAGAAGGGGGACCGGAGGGTGTGTTCCAACTATAGGGGGATCACACTCCTCAGCCTCCCTGGTAAGGTCTATTCAGGGGTACTGGAGAGGAGGGTCCGCCGGATAGTCGAACCTCGGATTCAGGAGGAGCAATGTGGTTTTCGTCCTGGGCGTGGAACAGTGGACCAGCTCTACACCCTCAGCAGGGTCTTCGAGGGTGCATGGGAGTTTGCCCAACCAGTCCACATGTGTTTTGTGGACTTGGAGAAAGCATTCGACCGTGTCCCTCGGGGGGTCCTGTGGGGGGTCCTCCGAGAGTATGGGGTGTCGGGCCCGCTGATACGGGCTGTCCGCTCCCTGTACGATCGGTGTCAGAGTTTGGTCCGAATTGCTGGCAGTAAGTCGAACTCGTTTCCGGTGAGGGTTGGCCTCCGCCAGGGCTGCCCTTTGTCACCGATTCTGTTCATAATTTTTATGGACAGAATTTCTAGGTGCAGTCATGGTGTTGAGGGGATCCGGTTTGGTGACCTCAGGATCGCGTCTCTGCTTTTTGCGGATGATGTGGTCCTGTTGGCTTCATCGGCCCGTGACCTCCAACTATCACTGGATCGGTTCGCCGCCGCCTGTGAAGCGGCTGGGATGAGAATCAGCACCTCCAAATCCGAGGCCATGGTTCTCGACCGGAAAAGGTGGAGTGCCTTCTCCCGGTAAAGGAGGAGATCCTGCCCCAAGTGGAGGAGTTTAAGTACCTCGGGGTCTTGTTCACGAGTGGGGGAAGAATGGAGCGGGAGATCGACAGGCGGATCGGTGCAGCGTCCACAGTAATGCGGACTCTGCACCGGTCCGTTGTGGTGAAGAGAGAGCTGAGCCGAAAGGCGAAGCTCTCGATTTACCGGTCGATCTTCGTTCCTACCCTCACCTATGGTCATGAGCTTTGGGTAATGACCGAAAGAACAAGATCACGGGTACAAGCGGCTGAAATGAGCTTCCTCCGTAGGGTGGCTGGGCTCTCCCTTAGAGATAGGGTGAGAAGCTCTGCCATCCGGGAGGAGCTCGGAGTAGAGTCGCTGCTCCTCCGCGTTGAAGGAGCCAGATGGGGTGGCTTGGGCATCTAGTCAGGATGCCCCCTGGACGCCTCCCTGGTGAGGTGTTCAGGGCATGTCCCTCCGGTAAGAGACCCCCGGGGAGACCCAGGACACGTTGGAGAGACTATGTCTCTCGACTGGCCTGGGAACGCCTGGGGATCCCTCCGGATGAGCTGGAGGAGGTGGCTGGGGAGAGGGAAGTCTGGGCTTCTCTCCTTAGGCTGCTGCCCCCTCGACCCGACCCCGGATAAGCGGCAGAGAATGGATGGATGGATGGATAAGTGTGCTTTTTGCTCGTGTGGGTTATTTTTGCATGTTATTTGGATTTGATTAATTCTGTTATTTGTGTGCTGTGTGGGTTATTTTTGTATGTTTATTTGGGTTCTATTATTGTGTACGTTTTCTGTTATTTTCTAAGTGGTGCCGATCCTACCCTGTGGGGTGCAGGTGTTTTAAAGAGAATTGATAAATCTTGAATATGAATTTAATATCTGCACGTTGTGTGTGTTTGAATGGGTGTGTGAGAGTATTTTAGCAATTGTTAGCGGATATCTGGAAATAAAGGTATTAATTTTGCACATTGGACCAGTCTCTTATCCTCATTAGAAAACACTTGTGCGGCCTTGATAATTCTCCAGGTGGAATTCCTGGGGTGGCGTTGTCGACTTAGAAAGGAGATATTCTGGGCCCCGCCACATTCATCAATTCCTGTTCTTGTATCTTGTGCTCATTTTGCCTGGTCTTTGTTTGAAGATCTCAACTCTGTCACCTGATCCCTGCCTGTCTCACCCAGCCTATTTCCAACCTTGCTGTGGACTTTTTCTATTTTGCAAATTTTACACTGACAACCTTCAGTAAATGAGCTGCATCTGATTCTTTTTGTCAGCCATTGAGGTTTATGTCCTATCATAACCCAATATACATAAGGCTAAGAATAGAGCCAAGGGCGACTCCATCTAGTTCTACTTGCTTGGCAATCCATTGAGTTAAAGGCTTGCTTTGTTTTTTACAGTCCTGTTAACTCTTGACTGATGCATGTTCAATTTTAAGTGGAGCACCACTGGTTCACGTGCACTATGGCAGATGTGCAGAGTGTCAATCTCATTGTCCAACATGGTGTTTTAAAATCAGGCCATCAAATATGATGAGAGGGTTTATAGTTTGGAACTTCTTTCAATCAGACAATAAAAAGGGATAGAGATGAATAAGACTCACACCAACAACCCAGTGGTTTGGGAGTATCCAGTGCACAAACACAAATGTGCACTTGCTCAAATTCTGGGATGTCAAAGGGAATACATTAACACAGGATGATTTCTAGCACTACTATATTTATCAGTGTTGTAGCACATGTGTTGAGGAGGAGAGAAAAAAACAAAAAAAACCAAGAAGAACCTACTGGCACATTTGATGGCTTTGAGTTCAAGAAAACAAAGAATCAAGAAATAAAAAAAATACATAGTGTGTACTTAGTCAGAGCATCAACGTCAAGTGCAGTACCTGGATAAATGTTAATCTCTCCCTTCTGTCATTTTCCATTTTCACAACACTGAATAAGGGAAATCTGAATGTACTGGGCACATTTTTGAATTCTGAATTACCAGTTAATCAACAGCTGCCCCTTGATTAATCTTTTCAAGATATAAAAAGAATGGAATACCTTCCTTTTTCTATCTTAGAGCGCAGCTGTGAACTACATGAGGTCATCTTATGAATAAAAATTGCTCTTCATTACTACTGGCATCTTCTGTGTTACTTCCTTTTCTCTGTGTTCTCGAACAGAGTAGGAGTACTTTAGTCAAAGGTAACAATTCTTTCAAGTCCTTTCAACAAGAAGGGTTTTTCTAAAAACTGAGGACAATTAAAGAGTAAAGCTAATGCCATGTATTGTGTTCAAGGAAAAATATTGCTTGAATTGGTTTATATTTATTTAACATCACTTTTAAGATGTGTTATTCTTTATGAAATTGGAACAAGTCCATTGGAGTTTCACTGAAAGCTGTTGTAAGATGATGACATTTCCTTCAGAAACTGTTGGGCTTCCAGTTCAGTCTGTTGGACATTGGTGGAGGTTTCTCAGGGAAAGACTTTCCAGTGACTCTTCAAGAGGTACAGAAAGATCCTGTTGATGTAGCTGGACATGGTCTTGGTCCTCGTGTCCAGGACATCTGATGAAATACTGAAATATTTGGTGTTTTCAGAAGTCATCAATGGAGCACTTGATGAATATTTCCCATTTGAAAGTGGAGTGCAGGTTATTGCAGAACCAGGTCGGTACTATGCGGAATCAACCTTCACACTTGCAGCCAACGTCATTGCTAAAAGGGTCATCATGGAGGATATGAGAAAAGAGGGAGGTATGTTTTTAGTTGGCCTTTAAGCCAACCTAAACACGCTGCACATCATTATAATTGATTATACGAGTCTTCTTTTTTCTTTGCATTAGAATACAGTATATTTGTGCAGTTTAAGGTGGTCTTGTTGAATTGGCTTGCATTAAAGCCTTTATCAGTCACAAAACTATTCCCACTGTTCAGAAACATACAGTTATTGCCGCAGCATTAAAAAAGAGCCCCAATCAAGCGCTTAGACTTCAACAGCTCAGTGGGTTTTACTCTGGATATTTTCTCATCCCAAATAAAGGTGACAGTCTGCTTCCAATCTTGGACTTAGGGTGGATAATGTGTTTTTGAAGGTTCTGCTGTTCAAGGTGTTAAATACCCAGCAGGTTCAGAATACTATGGGTTAGCAGGCACGATGATCCTGTGTCTAAGCAATGTCTGGCACACTGGGTAGTTGACACCATTTCTCAGGCCTATGCTGGCTTTAGTCTCCAAATTCCAGATGATCTGGCAACACACTCCATCAGTAGTGTTACCTCATGGGCTGCATTGAGAGGTTTCTGTGCAACTTCCTTTTGGGCTACATCATGCATGTCTGCACAATTCTACAGGGTCACTGTTGCACCACAAGCCCCCATGAGCTCAGGAGTACTCTCTGTGGCTGGCGGTGTTTAAGATAGTAGGCCCTTTGTCCCTTGCGACACTGATGGTGTGACTCATCTAAGGTGCAGACCGTGTTGATGGTCTGAACAAGGTTGAAATAGATCAGGAGTTATAATTGTGGATCTATGAGACCGAATGATGATCATCACCATATTTTGTTGCTCTGAACAGGCTGAGGTATTCCATGCAAGAGGAGGTGGCTTGGTCACATTGGTGCTTATGTACACAGAGGGCAAAGTCCTGTCACCAGGCACATGACTATGTTGCCATAGGTCTTGGGGATAGGCAGAAAGATGGCATCGTTCAAGGTGTAGACCATAGTGACGGTCATTATTCGATCTCAAAGACCTATAGCTATGTGCATAACTTACATTCATTGCACTAACCTGTGGCAAATGACAAAACATGCTTGGAATGTATACGTGGAAAACAATGTTTAAAATATTTATTGGTTTCTCCCAAAAAAAGAAGTTCCTGAGAGACTGATGATGTACTACCTGAGTGACGGTGTGTATGGCTCCCTAAATTTTCTTCTAATAGATGGGCAAGTTTCACCCTACCTTCACAGAGTAAGACTAAATAATTTCTCTATGTAAAGAGTAACCACATTTGTTATCTTGTTTAATAATATTGCCTTTAATGATAACTAAATACATGCCAGTTGTGACAAAATTGATTTAATTATTTTATTTAGGATTACACTTTTACCTCTTGAAAAAAGTCAGTTGTGATAGTACTTTTGTGTGGGTGACTCTTAAAACCCATCTATCATTCCTTGCAAGTTCTTAAAACAACACGAAACAGCTAAATTATCACATGATTCCCTTTTTATTTCTTTGATGTGAGCAGGCTGTGGAGAGCAGTGAGAAGAGATACAGGTCAGTCATCTGGGGTCCGACCTTCGATTGCGTTGACAAAATCGTTGACAACTACTTACCTGATTCTGAGCTACATGTTGGAGACTGGCTTCTTATTGACAACGTAGGTGCTTACGGCATTTCCATAAGCACTGAATTCAATGGATTTAAAAGATCAAGTATTTACTCTGTTGTCACAAATGAGACTTGGCACACCCTCAACCTTTCCTCACAGTAACAGCTCATTGCTACAGTATCCTAAAAATGTTTCTATTGACATATTAATATAGCTATTTTCCAGATGATTTATTAATATCTATTTTGACAGATTATAGCAGTTAGTATATTGTAACTTCATCTCTCCCCCTAAGGGCTGGTGTGGGGAGTCTCATCCTTGTCTTGATGTTTGATTCTTGATGTTTCAGATTCTTCACACTAACCTCCATCTTTTTCTTTTTTAACTAAAGTACTGATAAATAATGCTTGGATAAAAATGTGTGTGGGTTAACCCTCCTCAACAGTTCACAAATGAGACTTGGCACACCCTCAACCTTTCCTCACAGTAACTGCTCATTGCTACAGTATCCTAAAAAAATTCTATCAATATCTTAACACAGCTATGAAGGCTTTTAATTTACAGCAATTAATATATTGTACCTTTTAATTCTACATCTCTACATCTGGGAGAAAGTTTTCTTATCCTTATATAAATGCGTGATGGTTTCAGACTCTTGTAAACATCTTGTTTGTTTTTTTACTTAGACTGGTGGTAATCACTATGTGTGGGTTAATCCAAAAGTTTTTCCAGATATGTTTGATGGCAAACATATATGATGTCTGTTGGCTGACAGAGCTATTCATCTGTTCTTCACATGATAGAAATACATCATCTGAACGTTTGTCCGGCTCTTTTTGACTGCAACTTCATGATTCAACATTTAACTGTGAACAGACAGTTACATTAAACTTGTTTCACCTTTAACATAAAGCGTTTGTCTATTGCTAGTTCTGGTGAAATGTATTCACGTTTCCACTGTATATACAATAAACTTTGAATATAAAGTAATGTTTCCAGAAACTCAGGCTAACTGCACAGACTTCCTTTGATTTCTTTGTAATGTAAAAAACTGCCTTTATTTGTGTCCCTTGACATCGACATTGGTTGGTATGTTTTTGTCTATGATAAACTTAAATTAAACTGTGGACAGTTACATTAAACTTGTTTCACCTTTAACATGAAGCATTTGTCTTTTGCTAGTTCTTGTGAAATGTATTCACCATTCCACTGCATATACAGGAAACTTTTACTATAAAGTAATATTTCAAGAAAGTCATGCTAACTGCACAGACTTTGTAATGTAAAAGGGTCAAACTGCCTTTATTTGTGACCCTTGACATCAACATTGGTCGGTATGTTTTTGTCTGTCTCTTGACAGGCTTGGTCTGAAATTGACGTGCTATTTGTGTCACTGTAAGGGCCTCATTAACCTAATGTTAGGCTTTTAGGGACACTGTCCTATCCCCTACATTTACTGACTCTTTGTAAAAAAAGGTGTAAAGTAATCTGGACTCCAGGAAGCATTAGTTTGTTTCAAAACATATTTCATATTTTTATTAATTTATCAAAAAGCCCACTTAACAACACAACTTATGATAATATAACCAAGATGGGTGAGTGGGTGTAACACATATATACACTTTTTTGCATGTACCCACAAACCTGAATTCTTGTTCATAGTGAAGACTTCGTAGCTGTACAAATTAGAGTTGCATTCATAAGAATTTGCACTCACTTTATAGACTTTTTTAGATACAGACTCACATATAAGCAAACCTAATGGGAACAATTTCTCAGACTAGTGTATATGATACGATATATATCTCAGGAAAATCAAAGTCTGCACGATGGTCTTTTTAATGTGAGCCTGGTCCTGCTGAAAGTTTCTTCTCTCCTGTTTAAGATTAAGATTAAGATGTACTTTATTCATCCCCGTGGGGAAATTGAATTGTAGTAGCAACCTATACAAAGTATAGAAACAGAATAAATAAATATAGATAAGATTAGAACGTTATAAGCATATTTACAGCATATATTATAAGCATATATAATATATACATAATATATACATGTTATAAGCATTATAAGCATATATACATAAATATAGAACAAAATAGAAATAAAATTACAACATAAACATTACACAGTTATTGTTATTGGCTGGGTTAGGATGAGTTATACAGTTTGATGGCAGATGGCAGGAATGACTTCCTGTCCCGTTCCTTAGAGCAGCGAGGCTGCAGGAGTCTGCTGCTGAAGCTGCTTCTCAGTTTGTCCACTGTGTTATGGAGGGGGTGGGAGGGACTGTCCATGATTGTCCGCAGTTTCAGCACCATCCTGTCCCTCACCACCTCGTCTAAGTTATCAAGTCTACAGCCAACAACAGACCCTGCCTTTTTGATGAGTTTGTTAAGTCTGTTGGCATCCTTTGCTTTAATGCCTGCACCCCAGCACACCACAGCATAGAAGATGGTGCTAGTCATGACAGACTGATAGAACATGTGGAGCATCCTGCTGCAAACACTGAAGGACCTGAGTCTCCTGAGGAAACAGGGTCTGCTCATGGCCTTCTTGTAGACAGCATCGGTGTTTGTGGACCACTTCAGTTTATTGTCCAGCTGAACACCCAGGAACCTGTAAGATGAGACTATTTCCACATCTTTCCCACTAATGCAGACTGGGGAGGGAGGGGACTTGCTTTTTCTGAAATCTACCACCATCTCCTTCGTCTGGTCACATTGAGCTGCAGAAGGTTCTCCCTGCTCCACCTAACAAAACTCTCCACAAGGTCCCTGTATTCATCCTCTTGTCCATTCTCCACACACCCGACTATGACTGTGTCATCTGAGTACTTCTGGAGGTGACATGTCTCAGAGTGGTACTGGAAGTCAGCTGTGTAGGTGGTGAACAGAAATGGGAAGAGCACAGTTCCTTGAGGAGCTCCTGTGTTGCTCATCAGGGGGTCGGACACACAGCTCCGCAGTCTCACAAACTGTGGTGGACCTGTCAGGTAGTCCTCGATCCAAGAAACAAGGGGAGCATCCATCTGCATGTTCTCCAACTTAGCCCTCAGCAGTCTTGGCTGGATGGTGTTGAAGGCAGAAGAGAAGTCGAAGAACATGACCCGCACTGTGGTGTTTAGTCTGTCCAAGGAGGAGTAAGCCCTCTGCAGCAGGTATATCACTGCGTCATCAACCCCCACCTTGGGCTGATAGGCAAACTGCAGAGGGTCCTGAAAGGGGCTCACCAGAGGTCTGAGGTGTGACAGCACCAGCCGCTCCATGGCCTTCATAATGTGGGAGGTCAGTGCTATTGGCCTGTAGTCACTCGGTGCCACAGATGGGTTCTTCTTCTTCGGCACCGGGACCAGGCAGGATGTCTTCCAAAGCACAGGGATCCTCTGAAGATGAAGGCTCTGGTTAAACAGGTGCTGCAGTATTCCACACAGCTGCCTGGAGCAGTTCTTCAGCACTCGTGGGCTGATGCCGTCCGGTCCGGCAGCCTTTCTCTGGTTGAGCCTCTCCAGCTCTCTCCTCACCTGGCTAGATGTGAAGGATAGTCCTGTCGGGGGGATGGGTGACATGTTGGAATTTATGTGGGGTGTCAGCAGGGGGGAGGGGGAAGAAGTTGGCAGAGGTGTTAGGGGCTCTGGGAGGTGTGAAGGGGACCCATTGTTATCCAGAGGAATATTGAGACAGCTGGGGGATAGCTAGAATCAAACCTGTTGAAAAACTGGTTCAACTCATTAGCTTGGTCCACGTTCCCATCAGCTGAGCGTATTCCTTTCTTCTGGAAGCCAGTGATTGTTCTCATCCCACTCCAAACATCCCTGGTCTGGTTCCTCTCCAGTCTCTCCTCCAGCTTCTTCCTATAGGCGTCCTTGCTCTCCTTCAGACTGCGTTTCAGTTCCTTCTGTACACTCCTTAGCTCAGCCGGGTCCCCAGCAGTGAAGGCTCTCTTCTTCTTGTTCAAAAGGGCCTTCAGGTCACTTGTCACCCATGGTTTGTTGTTTGGGTAACAGCGTACCTTCTTGGTGGGGACGGAGTTCTCAGTGCAGAACTTGATGTAGTCAGAAACACAGTCTGTCAGTCCATCCAGGTCCTCACATGTGGTTCACATTGCTGCTGAACTACAGGTGTGTATGATGGGGAGAGCAGCACGAGATTATGATCAGACTTGCCTAGTGGAGGGAGTGCCGTGGAGGTGTATGCACTGGTGACATTAGCATACAGTAAATCCAAAGTCTTCCTGTCTCTCGTGCTGCACTGGACATACTGATGGAATGTAGGGAGAGTGGGCTTAAGGGAGGCATGACTGAAGTCACCTGTGATGAGGATAAAGGCTCCGGGATGTTTAGTCTGCAGGTCAGCCGTGACAGAGTGAATAACGTCACAGGCCGTGTTCGCTTTACCGGTCGGAGGAATATAAACATTGATGGCGATGACATTAGTAAACTCCCGTGGCAAATAGTATGGACGGAGTCCGATAGCAATAAGTTCCACGTCGGGTCCGATCCACACGACGCACAGTCGCTCCTTGACATGAATATGCTCCGGGTTGCACCACCACAGTAGCAGTAGCAGAAGTAGTAGGAGCAGCAGCAGCAGCAGCAGCAGTAGTAGTAGTAGTGGCAGTGGTAGCAGTAGTAGCAGCAGCAGTAGCAGAAGTAGGAGCAGCACTAGTAGCAGTAGTAGTAGTAGTAATAGCAGTAGCAGTAGTAGTAGTAGTAGAGTAGTAATAGTAGCAGCAGTAGCAGCAGTAGCAGCAGTAGTACAGTAGTAATAGCAGCAGCAGTACTAGTAGTAATAGTAGCAGCAGTATCAGCAGTAGTAGTAGCAGCAGTAGCAGCAGTAGTAGCAGCAGTGGTAGCAGTAGTAGCAGTAGCAGCAATAGTAACAGCAGTAGTAGCAGTAGTAGTAATAGTAGCAGCAGTAGCAGCAGTATCAGCAGTAGTAGTAGCAGCAGTAGCAGCAGTAGTAGCAGCAGTGGTAGCAGTAGTAGCAGTAGCAGCAGTAGTAGCAGCAGTAGTAGCAGTAATAGCAGCAGTAGTAGTAGTAGTAGTAATAGTAGCAGCAGTAGCAGCAGTAGTAGAAGTAGTAGTAGCAATAGTAGCAGCAGTAGCAGCAGTAGCAGAAGTAGTAGCAGCAGTAGTAGCAGTAGTAGTAGCAGCAGTGGCAGCAGTAGTAGCAGTAGTAGTAGTAGTACTAATAGCAACAGTGGCAGTAGTAGTAGCAGTAGTAGTAGTAAGCAGCAGCAGCAGTAGCAGCAGCAGTAGTAGTAGTAGTAATAGCAACAGTGGCAGTAGTAGTAGTAGTAGTAGTAGTGATTACATTTCCGTTTCTCCTTCCTCTGTCTTCCCAGTCTGGAGCATCTGGACAGCATAGAGAAGCTGGACCTCAGCTGGAACCAGCTCTTGTGGGTTGGCTCTGGCGTATTCAGAGGCCTCTCTCGGCTCAGACAGCTTTACCTACACAACAACAGACTGTCTGTGGTGCAGCAGGGGAGTCTGGATCTGTTGCCTGGCTTAGAGGTATGTGACGGAAAGACAGCTATACGTATATTTACAGTGCATCTGTCCCTCCATCCCTCTGATGTTCTGTCCATCTGGGCAGGTGCTAAACTTGAGTAACAACAACATCTCCTGGATAGACGGCGAGGCTCTAGCGCCTCTCTACAGCCTTGCTATCCTCGCTCTGGAGGGAAACAACCTGCATCATCTCAAGTTCAAGACATTCCTCAGCCTTCATACAATGGCCACCCACATCACGCTGTCAGGTTTCCAAAAATCAACTATGCTCTCGCTAAAGAAAGTCTCGAGCTGTTTCAACGCTTAGTGAATTCTGAAGTGTGTCTATAAGTTGCTAACAGAGGGAAAACAAAATATTATGGCTGTTTTGTCCATCCTGGCATTGCTATATTGCCATCATTCTAAAATTACACTCTTAAATATGAGCAAAAACAATGTTATGATTTGCCATCTCCCTTCCCCAAAAAAGCAACACTTACAGTGTAGAACATCATGGCTCCAGGAGTCTTATTTTGCCTTGTCAGGCCATGAAGACATGAAGCAGAATGAAGATAAGAGCAGGTGAGAGAGTCAAGACAGACAATCAGCAGAGTGGGTGGAGGCTGGAGGAGGGACCAGCAAAGGGAACAAAAGTGTGCAAAAGTCCACACATGGCAAAACTCTTAATCGGGACAGAAGGTTGTCAGATTTACCAGGGCAGAGACGTGGTGGAAAAGTCCAAGGCAGGCAGGGTCAAAACTAATAAGTCCGATCAAACAAAGTGCTGGATAGTCAGGCATAGAGCAATAACAATCTGGCAAGGCATGAATGTCCAGAAGTTGCTTAATTAGGCCTAAAAGGGAGAAACAGGTAAAAATGATGAAAGCTGATCAGATGGGGGTGGTGGAGGGGCGTGGCAGAGTGAGTGGAATTCTCCACCTCAGCAGAAGAGCAGGTAGTGACAGATCCATTTGACAGAGTTTTCAAGCACATCACAAACAAACTGAATTAAAATCAATAAATATATGCCAATATATACAGCTGTAAGACAGCAGGGCTCAACAGCATATGATTATTATATTACATTTTATTTTGTTGAAAGTGATTAAAGTCACTCAAGGGTGTGATAAAGCTTTATATCATGATCAAAAAGCAATAGATGCTGATATTGTTAAGAAAAAAACAGAATGCTTAGAAAGAAGCCCACCATTCTAATACCCATAAAATGGAAAAAGTTGCCACTGTGCAAACTTGACATAATCGCTGCAAGGATAAGAAGAAAAGTGTGTTCTATCCAAATAAGGAAGAAAATGATTGGAAACATGACAGAAAACATGATTGGAAGATATCCGAAAAACATTGCCAATTCTCCATCTGATGTGTATCCAGCGACAATGTCAACTAGAAACACACTTTAAAAAAAGACTTCATTTTTAATTGTACCATTTCACTGCTGTGGAGGCACCAGGCAGAAACTGGCCATAGAGGACTGTAGTGCTTTCTCACCTCCAAACATTTGCTAAGCTCAGCAGTGGCCAGCCAGCAGGTCATGTCTTTTATCCACATGATCATTTCACAAACTATAAAAACATTAAATACACATTTTTGAGAAGTGGCACTTAGTTGACACTTGACCACAATGCTCTTGCAAGAGAAGGAATGTGAGCATTCATCTATTATCTACCACTTCTTCCTAAATGTGTCATCTCATCCAGAAGGGGACGCTACAGATCAGCGACGAGTGTTGCTGTTTGTTTTTGCCTCTGTGTGTGAAGAGGCCACTTGTGAATCACTCTCTCTCTATCTGTGGAGGCTACCTGTGATCCATGTTCAGCAAACATCATTAAATCCAGGAAGTTTCTCATAGAATGTAACAAACTGGCATCATGTTCAAGGTTTTCTGCCACCATCAATGAGCTTACTATGTGTGGTGTCTTCAGTGAGATCTTGAAGCCTCTGCTGCCTTTAAGGAAGGCTGGTTGGTCCAACAAACATTCTAGAACATTCTAGTTGATACTGGCTTCAAACTTATTCAAGTGTGTATGTTTTTGATGGACACTCAATGTGGAGCTGAAAGGAGAGCTGAACATTCTGCTAAAGAAATCTGCCAACCAGCAGATTATTGGAACCAGGTGAGTTGCACGATTGCTCAGCATCTTAACAACAACACACCCAAGTAAAATTATACACATTCTACATGTAAATGTGAAAGTAATCTGTACAAATGCTGCTGTGAAAGTTTCCAGGTAGCAGATGGTCATTTATTGTGGTTTTGTGTATCAGTTCTCTATTTTGTAATTCTGCAAATCTACTGTGGATGTTTTGTTTCACCTTTTCATTCGATGTAAACATCACTGAAGAGGAAGAGGGAATGAATCGAGTTCCTAGAAAACAACAATTGATATAGACATAGACAGACTTTATTTGCCATTAAGATTTGCATCAAAATGAAAGTACGATACAATGGCTCAGTGCACAACAGGAATAATGACAATAGTATTTACAAAAGTATAAATATACATATAATGACAATTAGGCACAGAGGTCCTAATAAGAGCAGTCCTGTGTTTAGGTGTGTGTGGTGAGGAGTGGGGGAATGTTAGGAATGTTAGGCTGTGTTGAGGAATCTTATGGCATATGTGAACAAACCGTTTTTGAACCTGGCTGTTCTGCTCTGTAGGCTGCTTAACCTCCTCCCGGAGGCCAGCAGTGAGAACTGTCCATGGTGGGAGTGGAAGGAGTCTCTGGTGAGGTTTTTGGCCCTTGTCAGCAGCATTTTTTAGCAGTGTCCTGGATGGGAGGAAGTGAAGTCCCGATGATTTTCTCCGCTGTCCTCACCACCCTCTGCAGGGACTTCCAGTCAGAGGTGCTACAGGCCCCTCGAGCCTTTAGGCCATATTCCTTGAACTGATCAACAATTATTCATTGGTTGTCTTCTTACCAATTGTGGTCTCAGGAAGTGCTGTACTTCCAGTTAAGTGTCATTTCTTTTTGTCTGTGACTGAGGTAATGAGAGGTCCAAAGAATGAGGAAGTGAACTCAGTTCAGCAGTTTCAGAGTGTCTTGAACAAGATCAGTGTTCTTCATCTCTCAATATTTATTCTCTGCATTTTTCTCGAGACACTTTACTGACTCTTTCTTCTGCATTATATATTGCTTTCTATGATCTAATATGTATGTTTTAACCTATATTATCACTTTCTGTAACTGTCCCTATGACATGTGCTGCTGACCTCTTGGCCAGGTCACCCTTGTGAAAGAGATCCTGATCTCATTGGGTTTTATCTTCAGACTGCAGATTGTGGCTTCACAGAAATCCTTCACCATTTATTATGTTCCCTTTATACATGTGTCATAAACTTCAAAGATGCACAGGTATGAGCGTGTATGGGCTTATGTGCATGCGTCTGTACATATTTATTTTTTTGCTCGAAGAAATGCAATAAAATGTATGTGTTTGTTTTTTCTTTATGGCTTTTTTATTGGGTATCTGTTCACTGAGTCAGTTTTACCACGTGTCTCAGGAGGGGTTATTAAAGTACTTTAAGTGGAAAAAACTACTGCTCCCCTTATCATGGCGGTGATATATAAAGAACTTTATTACTTTATTGAACTTTCTATACAAATAATGTCTGTTCACTTGGATATTGGCCCAAAGGAGATCTTCAGGGGTTCTTCAGACATACGGACTGACGTACAGGGGAGCTAACTTACACCTACCATAAATATGGAGATGAGACATGGCTAAAATTGGAGAAGTAAGCTATGTAGTGACAAGTCAATTATTCAGATGACATAATGCTGTGTTTCTTTCTATCATCAAAGTAACTCATGTCCCTGCTCACCAATTCTGTGCGCTGCACAACACTGTAAATCGCTATCTATCGCGACTGCCTTTATGTGCGACTTAAAATCTCTGTGTTCCTTAAGAGAGAAGTTGTTTTGCATTTCAGCACCAGATTAAACCAGCCAAAAGTAGAGGACAAGGAAGAAACTAACTTACACTGTCATCTCCCAGTAACCGATTTACAGAAGTTGAGTTGCATCTGCTTTCACTTAAGATATAAAATTAATAAACCATTAGTGATTAGTTATTATTAAAGGTTGTGCATTAAAGATTTGAAATTACTGAGAGAAGTGGACATGAGTTGGTTGCTCTTACCCTGAAAACAGTTGGTACCTCACATTTGGAGCGATTCTCATTCGCTGGCTTGTAGAAGTAATTTACAAATGTAGAAGTCATTCAGTGTAGAAATTCAGTGGAAACTTTCTGGGAGCCTACCAGGTTAAAAAAAAAAAGTGCTTGTCACAGCTCCCTCCACCCATTTCCCTCCTGCCCTCAGTAGTTTTCCACTTTACCTGCCACTCACACTCCTTGCCAGATTGTTCTTCAGCTTCAATGCAATACTTTCCAGCATTATTTTCCTGCCTGATTTCCTGTTACCAACCCTGCCAGTCTTTGTTCTGCCCTCACCTGTTCCCCGGAAAACCTACCTGCTTCTTGTCTCCGACCACGCCTGCCGCTTGCCCCTCATCGGTTCCTCTGCCTTGCCGTCCGGCTCTGGACCCCTCCCCTCGACCATTCCACCAAGAGTAAACCCATTCCCTTCCCCAAATCCTAAACCCAGAGACTCCTTTTGGGCCACTGGTCTGAAGAAAGGGCTGTTTCCTGAAGTCGTCGATCAAATCCGAGTTTGCTACTGTGTTTGCTGTATTCTAATAAAGACTTTACCAATTGATCCTGAGCTCAAGTGTACTGCTATTGGGTCCATATCCAACACGTCACACTGCTGAGACAATTCAAGCCTTTGAGGTCATGCTAAGTTAAGAACACAATTGCACAATTTCTTTATCACCATGGAGAATTTCTGAGAATTTTGAAAGTGACTCCTGTTTCGATTAAAGTTATGGCGGTTTCCGTTAGATGGACTAAAACTTCCTAAAATCTGACCGTAAACGCTAACTGCTTTATCTTCGTTTGGAGTCATGGGGAGAATACATGATGGGCGAAGGTAGGAGTCTATGTGAGAATTTGTGGGTTCGGTACCTTGCTCAAGAGTACCTTGGCAGTGCTCGGAAAGTGTTCTGGCACGTTCCCCTACTAGCAGAACACTGTCCATGTGTTTATCTGCACTGGGGCTTGAACTGGGAACCCTCTGCTTTTCAGCCAGCTGCCAACAGACTGAGCTACCGCCGCCATCACAAAATATGCCACCTCTTCAAAAGGGGCAAATGATTTTCCAACAGAACTCATTCCCAGATGGAGAATTCCATAAAAGCAATATCTTTGGATATTGGCAGGCACTTTGGAAATGAGACAGCTGTGAGAAAGAGTATCAGTTGCAGTCAGGAGGGGGAGTTGAGAAAATGCAAAACTTAAATCAAAACTTCTCAAATGTTGTAACATCCCTAGTCTCACCTGGACCACAGCCACTGTAAGCAGGTCTCACACACACACACACACACACACACCACACACCACACATTAAGCAGAAGACAACGATATCGAATGGAGGACACCGCAGGTACCTCCTATCAGCCTTCTGTAGACACAGACTATATGGTTTGTCATTACTACTGCTGTTTTAAATCAATAAAATGTGATGCACCTGTTGTGTCAGTCCGTTGCTGAAACATTGTGTGTCCTCCATGATAACTGCACACTGAATTATCAGTTTATTTCTCTCACTCTTCCACAATGACCTCATAAATTCCCTTTTACTGAGGACTCTGACACCGATGATGAATGCTGTTGTCATGTCAGGATTTTATCTTTTCTTACACAATTATTGTACGCAGAAAACCTGACATGCACAATTTGATTTCATGATGTGTTCCAAGTACTTCATCATCATTTAGTGTAGCAGTTTAGCATAGAAGATATTGAGGCCCAAGACCCTTGATGGCTTGAACTTTCCCAGCAGGTTTTTTACTATAAAGCAAATATACATTACGTTTTTTAAATGAAACACCATCAAAAAGAGTATAATGCAGTTCCTCACAATGTAATGTTTTGCATCTCTCCAGCTGGATCTTCGACATCTTTCAGGGGATGCCAACAGAAGTGCCACCAACCCGTATCCCATTTACTCCACTGTAGAGAGGGAATGTACATCAGACAAGCCTGAAAACGGTACCATCACATGCACTTCCCTGGTATCTGTGGCACACAGAGGAGGGTGTACTACCTCTGATGTGTCAGGGTAGGGCCAGATTTTACTGGTAGATGGATTAAATATACGCTCACATTATTAAATAGGTGAAGTCACATTTATTACATGCTCAAGACCATAATCTGTCAATTGCTGACCCAGTCCTTTCGGTCAAGTAATTCACTGAGTCTCTAACTTTCAGGGCACTGGTTTGAAATAAGTCCCCATGAGTCTGGTTTGACTGACATGGACTGGTTCATTAAAACGGCTCATCTGGGGAGCAGGTTCCGTGCTGGACAGCTGGTTGAGGAGAAGCCAGAGATGGACGTGGTCAAACTTCAAGGTGATTGTTTGCAAATTGTTGAAGTAAAAGGAATCATTGTCACGCCCAGATTAAAAACTCTTGTTTGTCAGATTGAAATGTCTATTTAATGTTTGTTTTACTTTAACATGAGGAAAAACCCTAAAAATCAGAGTCAGCACTGGACAAATGCTGGACTGGGATTTGTTTAGACAGCGAACAGTGAAATAAAGTTTCAGATGAAACTCTTGTAAAATTAAAGTAGGCAGTGACTGCTTGGTCCACTGTTTGGTGACATTTCTTGACATCAACCTTTTTAAGAAAACCTGCAAAGTCAGCAAGAAGAACACAGTGAAACGCTGCAGGAGTTCAACACGGGCACTTATTTATTCGCCTGAATCACGCTTTTCATCATTCATGTGGCTCACGGCAGGTATTTGTGGCAGCGCATTGGCGGACTGGCAGACAATCATCCATCACTTGTTCCCTCTCAGAGGTAGTTTGATGCTTTCATATTAAATGCTGCAAGGATACAGCTCATGTTGAGGTTACATTCTGCTTTTGTGTGTGTGCACGTTTTGCAGGGGCTGAATTTGGAGACATTCCTACTCAAGCCCACCTTATTTATGTGGCCATTGATCACATTTTAAACCTGATCAAACGCACCACTACGGATCCTGAGCTTCTGGCTATCCTGGAGAAACTTCAGGAAAAGCTAAAAGGTGATGAAGATGCACCCAGTAAAGTGAAGCTGGACGCGTTTATATAGTCACATCAACCCCTTAGATTCCCTTTGGCTGGGATACCTTTAAATTGATGCTCTTCTTTTTTGCAGAAATCATAGAATCTGGTCACATGAATCTGCTGAAAACAAGTTCTTTGGAGGAGGGAAAAACTGTCTCCCAGGAAAACATCACACTGCTGATCGAAGAGCTGGAGCTTTGTTGTCAAAATTTGCAGTCTGTAAATCACAGCAATTTCAACTTTGTAAGATTTACATCCTAACTGCTCAAACAGAGATCAAACCTGCCAAAGTCATTTATCCTTTTTCTGCACCTGCTTCCCTTTTAGTGTGTAAGCTTTTGAAGTTACTCCCACCTCTACTTATAAAATGGGAATGGGGAAATACCAACAACTTCCTCTACTGTTCACATGGTGAGACGGAGATTTTTTTTTTAATATGTTGTTTATTAGTTTTTTTAATTTTTTAAATACCAACTTAATTGACAAAAACAAAACAAAAAACTAAAATTCCAATGCTACCAAAATCCAAAACACACTTTAAGTAGAGATGGCAGAAATTCACCTTGATC
Source organism: Takifugu flavidus (assembly GCF_003711565.1). Lineage (NCBI taxonomy): Eukaryota > Metazoa > Chordata > Actinopteri > Tetraodontiformes > Tetraodontidae > Takifugu > Takifugu flavidus. The sequence continues at coordinate 18,732 of NW_026622018.1, read as the reverse complement.
ATGATTGTGACAGTAGCAGCAGCCTTAAAGTCTATACGAGCCACAGCTTTTAAGGTTTTTATACGGACATACATTAACGGTTTCGTTTCTGACAAGAGCCACTTAATTAAACCTTCAACAGTAACATATGAGTTTCAAGGTTAGGTTGATTTTAAATGTTTAATATGAGTTTTTATGTGTTTGCTTTGCACAGCTGGAAAGATTTCATAAAGTAAAACAGAAAAAAGGGATTAATTGATTGAAGTGAAATTGGTGCAATTCCATTTTTAATAAGCCTACACCTGACATGTGAGCTGGGCTTCATCTAAAACCTTAAAATCCTAAAAGCATCTATATGGAATGTTTCACACACATGAAAATGTTGTACAGGAATTTACCAGAAAGCCAAAGATAAAGAAAAAAAGTATAAACATATGTTTGTTTTCTCTTTTTGACAGATGCCACCATTCCATCTACCCTCCGTTCCAAAGAGATCTTCTACCTGATCGATGCTGGGCTGTGGATGAACGTACCCTACCCTCCATTTCTTGGAGCGAAAAGAGACATTGACCTCATCATAGCACCAGACTTCAGTGCTGGAGAAGTATTTGAGGTGCAGTTAAATGCATTCAAACAGCAGTTGTCTGATCAAAAACATCTCCGTTAGCTCAGTCATTTGTACAGCAGCTCTCTTTTTCCTGATACCGATCAGTCCTTCTAATAATCCGGAAACACAATCAGGTTTTCCCTGTGCTCCCCGAGGTGAAATCGAACTTCATTCATCTCCTACAAACATCATGTTCACCTCACGGTTGTTGTTTTTTGTTTCTGCTTTCCAGACCCTGACTCTTGCAAAGAAATATGCACTGGACAAAGGGAAGCCTTTTCCAGAGATAGATGACCAAATCAAGAAGGAGAAAGACTGGCCCAAAGATTGTTACGTGTTTGAGGGGAAGGAGAAGGAGCCAACCATCGTTTACATGCCGCTCTTCAACAGAGCCAACTGCAGAGGTTTGTTTCCCTTCCCTCCATCTGACAGTCCTGTTTTGCTGCAGTGGGCCTGATTCCCTGAACAGTTTTCCCTTTGGATTTGTCCTTTATTGTCCTATATTTCTGATTGCCGTGTGTCCAGGCTTCAAAACAATGAGATTTTAATCTCCATATTCAGAAAACTAAGCAGTTTTTGACTGTTTCCTATAGATGCAAAAGAATTGCAGGCAAAGATGGAGGAGTTCTGCACCTTCCAACGGCCCTACAACAACGACATGATGAACGAGTTGTTGGACATCGCGAGGGACAACATCAAGAGGAACAAGACGATCCTGGTGCAAGAGATGAAAAAGGCCATTCAGCGCAGAAGCCGCCGCAGCTCCACACATATCAGAGTAGAAATGTCACTCGTGGCAAACGTGTTTCTAAAAGTGATGGATGCAACTGTGATTTAATCCTCACACATTTCTTTATCTTTTCTTTTGGTGATCAAAATCATGTCTGTTTGGAATTAATCACAATTTCCTCTTTAATTATCATTATACTCAAGAATAGATGCTGATGCTGTCAGGTGGAGTTTAAAGATCAATAAAATCTATTAAATCTGTTCCAGAATCACCTCTTCTTTTTTATTGAGGCATATGTGGATATATGACCATAAAACATGAACTCCCCTTCCCATAGTGTTCCACTTCCTATGCTTGTGTGCCCGTCGTTCAGTTGTGGACTGGGTCAGCTGGCTCTGTGGTACCGCAGCTCCACGCACAACAAACGGCACTCACTTTGCTTTCTGAACAGCCTTTCCTCGCCGCCTGCATCACATGACCCTACCTCCAACTTTTTACATAGGCGCAGATGCAAAAAGACAAATTAAGTCCAATTAAAGGGTGCATGAGCATCAGAGTTTTGGGAGGTCTGACTTATCATTGATTACCAGAAACTTGAGGTTGGTAGATTTAATATACATTATTTAGCACATTTCCACGGGAACGCCATGGGCTGGTACCCAAGGAGCTGTAAATTAGACATAAACAACAGCAGCTTATGGTTGTTTAGTTTGGATGAATACATAAAATTAATAGAGATCATAAAAAGAATAAATAAATAATTGCTTAATATCAGTCAGAGTGCTGCAACCTTGTCACTCTAATAACGACTCGTCAATTCTGGGCTCTATGTTTGTGTCTGTGACTCAGCATCCCACTTCTTTCCACTGTTCCTCTTCCTGTTCCGCTCCGCCATCACTACAGCTGCCACGACCGTCACCATGACAGTCACTGTGATCACAAGCACCGTGACTGTTTCCGCCAAGCAGAGCTGGCTGTCAACCCACGACAGCGATGACCCGGCCAGCTGCGGCGGGTCCCGACAGGTCACGTTGCGATAGTCGTCGACGTGGAGGTGGCGGACGTAGAGGATCTTGCTGAAGACGCGGTGAAGTTCGCAGTCACAGTTCCAGGGGTTGGCTGGTGGAGCATGGGGAGAGGTAGAACTGTGACTGTACAGGATGCTTTGTTGGTTTCACACCCGAGAAAACTACATTTATTTTGAAATGCTGGAGACAATTGAACAGCAAACTTTTATTTAAGCTATGAGGAAATTGTGGAATCACTATTGTTAGCTAAAACATTATATGCTGTTCCTTTATGTTACAGTTTTAGATTAGCACTAAGCGTTGAAACAGCTCGAGACTTTCTTTCGCTAGAGTATAGTTGATTTTTGGAAACCTGACAGCGTGATGTGGGTGGCCGATGTATGAAGGCTGAGGAATGTCTTGAACTTGAGATGATGCAGGTTGTTCCCTCCAGAGCGAGGATAGCAAGGCTGTAGAGAGGTGCTAGAGCCTCGCCGTCTATCCAGGAGATGTTGTTACTCAAGTTTAGCACCTGGCCAGACGGACAGAACATCAGAGGATGGAGGAGGGACAGATGCACTGTAAATATATGTATAGCTGTCTTTCCGTCACATACCTCTAAGCCAGGCAACAGATCCAGACTCCCCTGCTGCACCACAGACAGTCTGTTGTTGTGTAGGTAAAGCTGTCTGAGCCGAGAGAGGTGTTACGCTCGAGAGGACTGGCGGTCAAGTGTGGCGGAACCCCAAAGAAGGCAGACAGACACGGGAATTAAAAGTAAACTCAAAAGGTTTAATGAAGCAAAAAAAAAACAGGAGGGAAGAAACTAAATGAGAGAGGCCGAGACAAACTATAGGTGCGTGATGCGGCAGACGAACCAAGTTCGAGATCCAGGGGCGAGAGTCTGTGGGGGAGTCCAAGTGTCCAGAGGATAGGAGAAATCCGTCCGAGGAAGGGGAAGAGGAAGAGGTCAGAGGAAGAGGGGCTAGGAAGGTTGTAGAGTCGTCGCTGGAAGACGCAGGGAGTCGCTGGGGAGCCTGGAGAGATGCTGGGTCCACGGGACGTGTTGCCAAAAACATCAGTAAGATCAAGCACTGGCCTGAGTGCATAGGGGCCTTTTATGGGTGCAGAGTCGTTTGGGTGGATTGGGTGCAGCTGCAGGAGAGGGCCCAGGTGGTGGTGGTTGAGCTGATTGCCCAGGAGGAGGTGGGGCCAGAGTAGGAGTCACAACAGTACCCCCCCCTTACGGGAGGCACCGGACGACCGCCCAGGAGCATCCGGGTGCTCTCGGTAGAAGTCTTCGAGGAGGGAGGGGTCAGCGAGATAGGATGGGGGCACCCAGCTCCGGTCTTCGGGGCCGTAACCCACCCAATCCACCAGGTACTGGAAGCCCCTTCCCCGTCGGCGGACCGCCAGCAGCTTGTTAACGCTCCACACCGGCTCTCCGTCCGACAGGACCTGTGGGGGAGGTGGAGTCGGAGCAGGAGGGGACAGGGGGCTGGTGGAGAAGGGTTTAATGAGCGAGACGTGGAAGACCGGGTGAACCTTGAGGGCGGCAGGGAGATCCAAACGGACTGCAGAGGGGTTGACGATGCTGCAGATGGTGTATGGACCGATGTAGCGGGGGGTTTCTGCGAGTCTGAGTCTGCGAGGTCTGGAGGGGCAGGTCCCGGGCCAACAGCCAGACCTTCTGGCCAGGCCGGTAAGCAGGGGCCGGCCTCCTTCGCCGGTTGGCCGAACGCCGGGACTGCTCAGTGGCCCGCAAGATGGCTTTGCGGGCAGTCTTCCAGATGCGCCTACATCGGCGGAGATGGGCCCTGGTAGACGGCACTGCGATCTCCAGCTCCTGCTGGGGGAACAGAGGGGGTTGGTAGCCCAGGAAACATTGAAAGGGGGACATACCAGTAGCAGAGCTCTCCATGGCGTTGAGGGAGTATTCCACCCACGGCAGGAACTTGGACCAGGAGGCAGGATTGCTGGTGGTCACGCAGCGCAGGGCCGCCTCCAAAGCCTGGTTGGCCCGTTCGGCTTGTCCGTTGGACTGGGGGTGGTACCCAGAGGACAGGCTGACCGTGGCCCCAATCCCCTTGCAGAAGGCCTGCCACACCCTAGAAGTGAATTGGGGGCCACGGTCAGAGACCACGTCAAGGGGGATCCCATGGAGACGTACAACGTGGGAGACCAGGAGTTCAGCTGTTTCTGCAGCAGAAGGGAGTTTGGGGAGGGCGACAAAGTGGACCCCCTTGGAGAAGCGGTCCACAATGGTCAGGATGGTGTCGTTCCCCTGCGAGACGGGGAGGCCCGTCACAAAATCCAGGGCTACGTGAGACCAGGGTCGACTGGGGACGGGAAGGGGGTGCAGAAGGCCTGCTGGCGAGCGATGGGAGGCCTTGCTGCGGGCACAGACCGTGCAGGCGCCCACAAACTCCCGAACATCCTCTTGGAGGTTGGGCCACCAGAAGCGCCGCTGCACAAACTCCGCCGTCCGACGCACGCCAGGATGGCAGGCGAAACAACTGGAGTGGCCCCACTCTAGCACCTGCGGCCGGCCGGACGGAGGAAGGCACGAACATTCGGCCCTGAGGCCGTTCCCAGGATCTGGCTCGTCTCTGGGCTTGCTCGACGGCCGTCTCGATCGGCCAGGAGATGACCCCTATGACCCGGGCCGGGGGAACGATGGTGTCAGGGTCCCTGGGGGCGCCGGGGAATTCCTCCGGAAACTGGCGGGAGAGGGCATCAGCCCGGATATTCTTGGAACCAGGACGGAAAGTGAGGGTGAAATCAAACCGACTGAAGAAGAGAGCCCAGCGGCCCTGTCTGGGATTGAGTCTCTTGGCCGTTCTCACATAGGTCAAGTTCTTATGGTCCGACCACACAAGGAACGGGTGCTTTGCTCCCTCCAGCCAGTGTCTCCACTCCACCAAGGCTCCATAGACCGCCAGAAGTTCCCTGTTGCCCACATCGTAATTTCGTTCAGCCGGATCAAAACGGCGGGAAAAGTAGGCACATGGGTGAATCTTCTGGTCTGCCTCGGACCGCTGGGAGAGGACTGCCCCGATGCCCGCGTCCGAAGCATCGACCTCGACGATGAACTGCCGAGCGGGGTCTGGATGGGCGAGCACCGGAGCCGTCGTGAACCTGTCCTTGAGGGCTGAGAAGGCGGTCTCAGCCTCCGGTGTCCAGGCGAAAGGGCGCGAGGTGGAGGTGAGAGCGGAGAGAGGGGCAGCCACTTGACTGAACCCTTTGATGAACCGCCGGATGAACCCGGCGAACCCAAGGAACCGACGAAGCTGAGTGCGGTCGGTGGGGCGTGGCCACTCCACCACAGCCTGGATCTTGGCCGGATCTGCGCGCACCCGCCCCTCCTCCACGATGTAGCCGAGGTACCCCACTGAGGCGGAGTGGAAGACGCACTTCTCGGCTTTGATGAATAGTCGGTTCTCCAAAAGCCGTTGTAGGACCAGGCGAACATGCTGGTGGTGCTCCTCCATGGTGCGGGAGAAGATCAAGATGTCGTCCAAGTAGACCACCACAAAGACGTTGATCATGTCCCGGAGCACATCGTTGACCAACTCCTGGAAGACGGCGGGGGCGTTGGAGAGGCCGAAGGGCATGACCAGGTATTCGAAGTGCCCGAGGTGTGTGTTGAAGGCGGTCTTCCATTCGTCCCTTTCCTGATCCGCACCAAGTGGTAAGCGTTGCGGAGGTCTAACTTAGTGAACACCCGGGCATGAGTGAGAGGCTCGAACGTGGAACTCATAAGGGGAAGAGGGTACTTGTTCTTAACGGTGATGTTGTTAAGTTTGCGGAAGTCGATGCAGGGCCTCAGGCCGCCATCCTTCTTGGGTACAAAGAAGAAACCTGCAGCTAAGGGGGATGACGATGGTCTTATGATCCCAGAGGCAAGGGATTCAGTGATGTAATTGCGCATCACCTCCTTCTCTGGATGGAGAGATTGTAAAGTCGACCCGTGGGGTAGGGAGCCCCGGGGAGGAGGTCGATGGGGCAATCATAGGGCCGGTGAGGGGGAAGGGACAGAGCATTGTCCTTACTGAAGACTGGGGCTAAATCATTGTAGATAGGGGGAACACCAGTGAGATCCGGGGGAGTGAGCGCGGGCCTGGGATTACTGGATGGAGAGGGGGCGGAGCGAAGGCAGTTGGCGTGACAGGCCACGCTCCACCCCAGGATCCGACCCGAAGCCCATGAGATGTGGGGGTCGTGCCTTTCCAACCACGGTCTTCCTAACACGAGTGGAGCGGTGGGAGCGTGCAAAACCAGGAAAGGTGTACTCTCTATGTGATTACCCGAGAGTGTTAGGGTGAGTGGGATGGTGCGATGCGTGATGTTACCCAGAGAGCGGCCATCGATCGCCTGGGGGGACAGGGAGCGATCGAGAGGAACCAGGGGAATGCCAGCTTGACGCGCGAGAGAAAAGTCCATCAGGGACTCATCAGCCCCAGAGTCAATGAGAACACTCACGGAATAGACTCCTTATCCCAGGAGAGGGTTGCGGGGAAGAGGCGGTTGTGTTGCTCGGTGGGTTGGGGAATCACAGCTCGGCTCACCAGTACTCCCCCTACTGGTGAGCAGGCCCTTTTGGTCGGACGGGGCAGGCTTGGATGAAGTGGCCGTTGTTTCCGCAGTACAGGCACAACTGGTCTCGGAGTCTTTGCTCCCGCTCCTGCCGTGAGAGACGGGACCGGCCGATCTGCATGGGTTCCTCTCCGACTCTGGGGGAGGAGTGAGCTGGGGATTGCAGGAGGATGTGAGGAGGCGGGGCGGCAGTGCTGGTAAGGGAGAAGTCAGGGACAGAGGAAGTGCGGTGGGAGAGTTGGCGGGTAGAACCGCCCGCACGTTGGGCGCGCTCCTGGCGGCGCTCCCGTAGTCGTTCATCCATCTGGAGCGAGAGGGTGATCAGCTCATTGAGTGACGAGGGGCGGTCTCTCACAATCAGGTCCTTGATTACCTCACTCAGGCCCCGTCGATAGGCGCTACGGAGCGCGGTCTCTCGCCCCAGCGGCTCTCTGCAGCCAGGATGCGGAACTCAAGGGTGTACTCCGCAACTGACCGTGACCCCTGCTGGAGAGCGAGCAGACGACTCGCGGCGTCTTCCCCGTAGGTGGGGTGCTCGAACACAGCCTTGAACTCCCGTCGAAAGGCGCTGTAGTCTGAGGAGAGGCGGGGGTCCAGGTCGACGGCAGCTATGGCCCAGCTCAATGCCTTGTCGGCCAGGAGGGAGGTTATAAATCCAACCTTGGCCTCGTCGGAAACAAATCTGGAGGGCTGATGGCGGAAGAGCAGCTCACATTGGTGGAGGAACCCCTTGCCCAGGTCGAAATCCCCGCCGAATACACGGGGGCTGGCAAGGTTGGGCTCGGCTCGGGGAGAAAGCGGGAGAGATGGTTCTGATGGAGCAGCCCCACCGGGGTCGCTGCCTAGCTTCTGAATAATGGAAGCCAAAACGGTTGCCATGGCGGACATCTGGTTGGAGAGGGCGGACAGGGTACTGGAGGTGGTCTGGGAGGAGCTCTGGAGCTCGGAAATCTCCCCCTGGATTGTGGGGAAGGCCTTGGTTAGCTCCGACTGAAGGGAGAGAGCTGGGCAGAGTGGGCCTCCACTCTTCTTTCGAGGGCGGAGGGTAACATGGGGGTCCTTGGGCGCCCGGCTGCCCCGGGGTTCCACCTTGACTCATCTTGGCTTGATCTTTCTGTTACGCTCGAGAGGACTGGCGGTCAAGTGTGGCGGAACCCCAAAGAAGGCAGACAGACACGGGAATTAAAAGTAAACTCAAAAGGTTTAATGAAGCAAAAAAAAACAGGAGGGAAGAAACTAAATGAGAGAGGCCGAGACAAACTATAGGTGCGTGATGCGGCAGACGAACCAAGTTCGAGATCCAGGGGCGAGAGTCTGTGGGGGAGTCCAAGTGTCCAGAGGATAGGAGAAATCCGTCCGAGGAAGGGGAAGAGGAAGAGGTCAGAGGAAGAGGGGCTAGGAAGGTTGTAGAGTCGTCGCTGGAAGACGCAGGGAGACGCAGGGAGTCGCTGGGGAGCCTGGAGAGATGCTGGGTCCACGGGACGTGTTGCCAAAAACATCAGTAAGATCAAGCACTGGCCTGAGTGCATAGGGGCCTTTTATGGGTGCAGAGTCGTTTGGGTGGATTGGGTGCAGCTGCAGGAGAGGGCCCAGGTGGTGGTGGTTGAGCTGATTGCCCAGGAGGAGGTGGGGCCAGAGTAGGAGTCACAACAAGAGGCCTCTGAATACGCCAGAGCCAACCCACAAGAGCTGGTTCCAGCTGAGGTCCAGCTTCTCTATGCTGTCCAGATGCTCCAGACTGGGAAGAAGACAGAGGAAGGAGAAACGGAAATGTAATCACTAGTACTATTACTACTAATACTGCTGCTATTACTACTACTACTGCTACTACTGCTGCCACTGCTGCTACTACTACTGCTACTACTGCTACTACTGCTGCCACTGCTGCTACTACTACTGCTACTACGCTGCTACTATTGCTACTACTACTTCTACTACTGCTGCTGCTGCCACTGCTGCTACTACTACTGCTACTACTGCTACTACTGCTGCCACTGCTGCTACTACTACTGCTACTACTGCTGCCACTGCTGCTACTACTACTGCTACTACGCTGCTACTATTGCTACTACTACTTTCTTCTACTACTGCTGCTGCTGCCACTGCTGCTACTACTACTGCTACTACTGCTGCACTGCTGCTACTACTACTGCTACTAGTGCTGCTACTGCTTCTGCTACTGTACTGCTGCTGCTGGCGCCCAGAGCGGTCGCCTTGGCGTCTCGCGCTGCGTTCTTGTTTGTCTATTTTTGTTTGTTAATTGTGTGTCTGCCTGCTGTCACACCCGTGAAGAGCTATAAACATCAGGACTCTCACCCCCACGGACTTACTTCCAGACCTGGTTCACTTTTTGGTCCAAAAGGTGAGACGGCGGAGGAGAGGAAGACGGGCCGGTGCCTTGGCGAGATTACGCAGGAGAGGCTCGCGCACGGCGCTGCCTGGGATCTTTCTGTCCAACGCCAACTCACTTTGTAACAAAATGGACGAGCTGAAGTTGCTGATGCGGATAAAAAGATTTCTCCACCTCGTGTGTTCTCTGCTTCACTGAAACCTGGTTCAGGAAAGAGACACCGGACAGCGCGCTCCTCCTCGAGGGATTCCAGCTGTTCCGTGCCGACCGCGACCTGGCGCTCTCTGGGGAGAGAGCAGGCGGTGGAGTCTGCTTCTACATCAACAGCGACTGGTGCACTGATGTGACTGTGATCTCCCAGCACTGTTCTCCTGCTGTGGAATACCTCTTCATCAACTGCAGACCCTTCTATTCTCCGCGTGAGTTCTTCATTCAATTCTGGCCTCTGTTTACATCTCGCCAGACGCGGACGCGCGCGAGGCTCAGCGCACGCTCGCGGACTGTATTCAACAAGTGGAGCGGACCTATCCCGACGCTCTGGTTATCGTGCTTGGTGACTTTAATCGGAGCAACCTGAGATACGAGCTCCCCAGGTACAAACAGTTTATCAAATGCCCCACCAGAGCAGAGAACACGCTGGATCACTGCTACACCACAGTGAAGGACGCGTATCGGGCCATCCCCCGTGCTGTGCTAGGACTGTCTGATCACGTGATGGTCCACCTGATCCCTACATACAGACAGAAACTGAAACTAACAAAGCCATCCGTGAGCACCACGAAGAGATGGACCAGTGAGGCTGTGGAGGAGCTGCGCACGTGCTTGGATACAACCGACTGGGACATGTTTAAAGGGGCCACACATGATCTGGATGAGTACACGGACACTGTGACCTCATATATCCACTTTTGTGAGGAGTGCATTCTACCAATGCGCACTAGGGTGAGTTATTCCAATGACAAGCCCTGGTTCACACCGAGACTCAGACAGATCAGGAAAGAAAAGGAAGCAGCGCTGAAAAGTGGAGACAGAGACTGCTACAGAGAGGCCAAATACTGGTTTAGCAAGGAACTGAGGAGAGCTAAATCTGTGTATTCGGAGAAACTTCAGCAGCAGTTTACTGCTAACGACTCTGCTTCTGTGTGGAGAGGCCTGAGGCAGATCACCGACTACAGGCCTCAGGCTTCAAAGGATCACTTACCACCAGTTCCCCCTCCTCCCCCCCTCCACTCACCATCACTCACCATCAGTCCCCCCCCCCCCCCCCCACTCACCATCAGTGAACAGGATGTGCGAAGGCAGTTCGCCAGGTTGAACCCGCGCAAGGCCCTGGCCGGACGGCGTGTCTCCTTCCACCCTGAGGCACTGCGCAGAGGAGCTGACTCCTGTCTTCACAGACATCTTCAATTCCTCCCTGGAGTCGTGCCAGGTGCCAGCCTGCCTCAAAACTTCAATCATCGTCCCTGTCCCCAAGAAGCCACGGATCACTGGGCTTAACGACTACAGACCTGTGGCGCTCACCTCTGTAGTCATGAAGTCCTTAGAGCGCCTGATCCTGCCACCCCTCAAGTCCATAACCACCCCCCTCTGGATCCACTGCAGTTCGCCTACAGAGCCAACAGATCTGTGGACGACGCGGTCAACCTGGCCCTTCACTCCATCTTGCAGCATCTGGACTCCCCGGGAACCTACGCGAGGATCCTGTTCGTGGACTTCAGCTCTGCGTTCAACACCATCCGCCCCGCTCTGCTACAGGACAAGCTGTCCCAGCTTAGTGTGCCTGCCTCCCTCTGCAGGTGGATCACTCACTTCCTGACGGATCGGAGGCAGTATGTGCGGCTGGGGAAGACTGTCTCGGACTCTGTCTCCATCAGCCCTGGATCACCCCAGGGCTGTGTACTTTCCCCCCTGCTCTTCTCCCTGTACACAAACTGCTGCACCTCAAGCCACCAGTCTGTCAAGCTGATCAAGTTTGCGGATGACACCACCCTCATCGGGCTCATCTCCAATGGCGACGAGACTGCCTACAGGAGGGAGGTGGCTCGACTGGTGTCCTGGTGCGGACACAACAACCTGCAGCTGAACGCTCAGAAAACAGTGGAGATGATTGTGGACTTCAGGAAAGTCACAGCCCCTTTGCCCCCCCTTGCCCTCATGGACTCCCCCATCACCAGTGTGGACTCCTTCCGCTTCCTGGGCACCACCATCACCCGGGACCTTAAGTGGGAGCCAACCATCAGCTCCCTCATCAAGAAGGCCCAGCAAAGGATGTTCTTCCTACGGCAGCTGAGGAAGCTCAAACTGCCTCCCAGGATGTTGGCGCAGTTTTATACGGCCAACATCGAGTCCATCCTCACCTCCTCCATCACCGTGTGGTACGCTGGCGCCACCGTCAGGGACAGACTGAGGCTGCAGCGCGTCGTGCACGCTGCCGAGAAAGTGATCGGCTGCAGGCTTCCATCCATCCAGGACCTGTATATCTCCAGGACCCGGAGGTGTGCAGGTCGGATCACGGCCGACCCTTCCCACCCTGGTCACGGACTGTTTTCCCCCCTCCCCTCAGGCAGGAGACTACGGTCCATTCGGACCAAAACCTCCCGCTACATGAACAGCTTCTTCCCCTCTGCCATCAGGCTACTGAACACCAAGTGACTTATCACTTAAGCACCATGTACAGCAGCCAGTCGGACTCATAAACAATACACTACTTTTGCATTGACCTGCACTGTGGACTTCTAACCTTAACTTAACTGCTGCTCTTGCACATTATAGGAATACACACTACCTATTCCTTACTATATATATAGAAGATATATATATATATATATATCTTATTTATTATTATTTATCTTATTCTAGTGTTTATTGTCTTCTCTATGTTGAATGTTGCAGCGTCACACCAAGACAAATTCCTAGCTTGTGTAATACTGTGTACTACATGAACAATGGCAATAAATAAATCTGATTCCGATTCTGTTCACAGTTAAATGTTGAATCATGAAGTTGCAGTCAAAAAGTGCCGGACAAACGTTCAGATGATGTATTTCTATCATGTGAAGAACAGATTAATAGCTCTGTCATCCAACAGACATCATATATGTTTGCCATCAAACATATCTGGAAAAACTGTTGGATTAACCCCCACATAGTGATTACCACCAGTCTAAGTAAAAAAACAAACAAGATGTTTACAAGAGTCTAAAACCATCACACATTTATATAATGATAAGAAAACCTTCTACCAGATGTAGAGATGTAGAATTAAAAGGTACAATATATTAATTGCTGTAAATTAAAAGCCTTCATAGCTGTGTTAAGATATTGATAGAAATTTTTTTAGGATAATGGCATCCTATGGCATGGTAATGCAATGAGCAGTTACTGTGTGGAAAGGTTGAGGGTGTTCCAAGTCTCATTTGTGACAACAGAGTAAATACTTGATCTTTTAAATCCATTGAATTCAGTGCTTATGGAAATGCCGTAAGCACCTACGTTGTCAATAAGAAGCCAGTCTCCAACATGTAGCTCAGGAATCAAGTAGTTGTCAATGATTTTGTCAATGTAGTCGCAGGTCGGACCCCAGATGACTGACCTGTATCTCTTCTCACTGCTCTCCACAGCCTGCTCACATCAAAGAAATAAAAAGGGAATCATGTGATAATTTAGCTGTTTCGTGTTGTTTTAAGAACTTGCAAGGAATGATAAATGGGTTTTAAGAGTCACCCACACAAAAGTACTTTTTTCAAGAGGTAAAAGTGTAATCCTAAATGAAATAATTAAATAAATTTTGGCACAACTGGCATATATTTAGTTATCATTAAAGGCAATATTATTAAACAAGATAACAAATGTGGTTACTCTTTACATAGAGAAATTATTTAGTCTTACTCTGTGAAGGTAGGGTGAAACTTGCCCATTTATTAGAAGAAAATGTAGGGAGCCATACACACCGTCACTCAGGTTCATCATCAGTCATCATCATCGTCATCAGTCTCTCAGGAACTTCTTTTTTTGGGAGAATCCAATAAATATCTTAAACATTGTTTTCCACGTATACATTGCAAGCATGTTTGGAATTTGCCACAGGTAAGTGTGTCAGGTTCCCAGTTTCTGGGAACTCTTTTGCAGGGTTTCTCCTGCGGGGGGCGTGGTGGAGCCATGCCTCAGCCGCAGGTGGTGCCGGGGACTGGTGCACCTGCAGACTATCGTAATTAAGCCACTTATTTATGGACTGTTCTCACGGTTGGCCAGCGTTGGCGTGTTTTGTCTGTTTCGGAAAACCCCGGCTATACCCTCCTGGACTTTTGTGAGACTTTTTCCTTCGTGGATAACTTTTGAACCCGTTATCGGATTATTGTTTTGTCTTAATCCTTCATGGACTGCTTTCGGCCCCGCTCGGGATTTTTGTCGTAGGTTTACATTCCCTGTTTTGATTAAGAACCGAGTCGTGGTCTCCACGCCTCTTTTTGAGTTCTATAAACTTTAATAAAGCTTCTCGGAACGATACGCCACTGTGTCCTCCCTGCTTTCGGGTCCTGATACAACCACTCGTAACAAAGTGCAATGAATGTAAGTTATGCACATAACTATAGGTCTTTGAGATCGAATAATGACCGTCACTATGGTCTACACCTTGAACGATGCCATCTTTCTGCCTATCCCCAAGACCTATGGCAACATAGTCATGTGCCTGCTGACAGGACTTTGCCCTCTGTGTACATGAGCACCAATGTGACCAAGCCACCTCCTCTTGCATGGAATACCTCAGCCTGTTCAGAGCAACAAAATATGGTGATGATCATCATTCGGTCTCATAGATCCACAATTATAACTCCTGATCTATTTCAACCTTGTTCAGACCATCAACACGGTCTGCACCTTAGATGAGTCACACCATCAGTGTCGCAAGGGACAAAGGGCCTACTATCTTAAACACCGCCAGCCACAGAGAGTACTCCTGAGCTCATGGGGGCTTGTGGTGCTACAGTGACCCTGTAGAATTGTGCAGACATGCATGATGTAGCCCAAAAGGAAGTTGCACAGAAACCTCTCAATGCAGCCCATGAGGTAACACTACTGGTGGAGTGTGTTGCCAGATCATCTGGAATTTGGAGACTAAAGCCAGCATAGGCCTGAGAAATGGTGTCAACTACCCAGTGTGCCAGACATTGCTTAGACACAGGATCATCGTGCCTGCTAACCCATAGTATTCTGAACCTGCTGGGTATTTAACACCTTGAACAGCAGAACCTTCAAAAACACATTTATCCACCCTAAGTCCAAGATTGGAAGCAGACTGTCACCTTTATTTGGGATGAGAAAATATCCAGAGTAAAACCCACTGAGCTGTTGAAGTCTAAGCGCTTGATTGGGGCTCTTTTTTAATGCTGCGGCAATAACTGTATGTTTCTGAACAGTGGGAATAGTTTTGTGACTGATAAAGGCTTTAATGCAAGCCAATTCAACAAGACCACCTTAAACTGCACAAATATATTGTATTCTAATGCAAAGAAAAAAGAAGACTCGTATAATCAATTATAATGATGTGCAGCGTGTTTGGTTTGGCTTAAAGGCCAACTAAAAACATACCTCCCTCTTTTCTCATATCTTCCATGATGACCCTTTTAGCAATGACGTTGGCTGCAAGTGTGAAGGTTGATTCCACATAGTACCGACCTGGTTCTGCAATAACCTGCACTCCACTTTCAAATGGGAAATATTCATCAAGTGCTCCATTGATGACTTCTGAAAACTAGAAAGGTAAAACACCAAATATTTCAGGTATTTCATCAGATATCCTGGACACGAGGACCAAGATCATGTCCAGCTACATCAACAGGATCTTTCTGTACCTCTTGAAGAGTCACTGGAAAGTCTTTCCCTGAGAAACCTCCACCAATGTCCAACAGACTGAACTGGAAGCCCAACAGTTTCTGAAGGAAATGTCATCATCTTACAACAGCTTTCAGTGAAACTCCAATGGACTTGTTCCAATTTCATAAAGAATAACACATCTTAAAAAGTGATGTTAAATAAATATAAACCAATTCAAGCAATATTTTTCCTTGAACACAATACATGGCATTAGCTTTACTATTTAATTGTCCTCATTAGTTTTTCAAAAAACCCTTCTTGGATGAAAAGCCTTAAAAGAATTATGTTACCTTTGACTAAAGTACTGATCATTACTATATGTGCATTAAGGAATATGCAGATAAAGCTGTGTGGGTTAAACCGTGGGTTAAACAGTTTCCTCAGATATTTGAAGTCCATCTAGATTGGGAAGAAACCTTAAACTGTCGTATTAATGGTATAGTGGTTATTTTTTGAGACCAAAATTGAGATTGATTGGCTTCTGTTGTCAATAAGGAATGTATGATGTACAGTGACTTGCATATCTGTTTCCATAAAATTAATAAATTCCTAATCTTAATGTTTGTATTTCAAGTCCATGAATAAGCATTAAAATGTGAATAAAGAGAACAGGAGAGAAGAGGATTGCTTATATGTGAGTCTGAATCTATAAAAGTCTATACAGTGAGTGCAAATTCTTATGAATGAAACTCTAATTTGTACAGCTACGAAGTCTTCACTATGAACGAGAATTCATATCTGTTTATCTGTGTGTGTGTGTGTGTGTGTGTGGTGTGTGTTACACCCACTTACACTCATCTTGGTTATATTATAATCATAAGTTGTGTTGTTAAGTGGGCTTTTTGATAAATTAATAAAAATATGATATATGTTTTGAAATGAACTAATGCTTCCTGGAGTCCAGATTACTTTACACCTTTTTTTACAAAGAGTCAGTAAATGTAGGGGATAGGACAGTGTCCCTAAAAGCCTAACATTAGGTTAATGAGGCCCTTACAGTGACACAAATGACATGTCAATTTCAGACCAAGCCTGTCGAGAGACAGACAAAAACATACCGACCCATGTCGATGTCAAGGGTCACAAATAAAGGAAGTTTGACCCTTTGACCCTTTTACATAACAAAGTCTGTGCAGTTAGCCTGACTTTCTGAAAATATTACTTTATAGTAAAAGTTTACTGTACATGCAGTGGAATGGTGAATACATTTCACAAGAACTAGCAAAAGACAAATGCTTCATGTTAAAGGTGAAACAAGTTTAATGTAACTGTCCACAGTTTAATGTTTAATCATAGATAGACAAAAACATACCAACCAATGTCGATGTCAAGGGACACAAATAAAGGCAGTTTGACCCTTTTATACTGCAAAGAAATCAAAGGAAGTCTGTGCAGTTAGCCTGAGTTTCTGGAAACATTACTTTATATTCAAAGTTTATTGTATATACAGTGGAAACGTGAATACATTTCACCAGAACTAGCAATAGACAAACGCTTTATGTTAAAGGTGAAACAGGTTTAATGTTGTAGAAGTTGCTGTCAAAAAGTGCCGGACAAACGTTCAGATGATGATTTTCTATCATGTGAACAACAGATGAATAGCTCTGTCAGCCAACAGACATCATATACTGTATGTTTGCCATCAAACATATCTGGAAAAACTGTTGGATTAACCCACACATAGTGATTACCACCAGGCATAGTAAAAAAAAAAAAACAATATGTTTACAAGAGTCTGAAACCATCACACATTTATATAATGATAAGAAAACCTTCTCCCAGATGTAGAGATGTAGAATTAAAAGGTACAATATATTAATTGCTGTAAATTAAAAGCCTTCATAGCTGTGTTAAGATATTGATAGAAATTTTTTTAGGATACTGTAGCAATGAGCAGTTACTGTGAGGAAAGGTTGAGGGTGTTCCAAGTCTCATTTGTGACAACAGAGTAAATACTTGATCTTTTAAATCCATTGAATTCAGTGCTTATGGAAATGCCGTAAGCACCTATGTTGTCAAAAAGAAGCCAGTCTCCAACATGTAGCTCAGGAATCAAGTAGTTGTCAACGATTTTATCAATGCAGTCACAGGTCGGACCCCAGATGACTGACCTGTATCTCTTCTCACTGCTCTCCACAGCCTGCTCACATCAAAGACATAAAATGGGAATCATGTGATAATTTAGCTGTTTCGTGTTGTTTTAAGAACTTGCAAGGAATGATAGATGGGTTTTAAGAGTCACCAACACAAAAGTACTATCACAACTGACTTTTTTCAAGAGGTAAAAGTGTAATCCTAAATGAAATAATTAAATAAATTTTGGCACAACTGGCATATATTTAGTTATCATTAAAGGCAATATTATTAAACAAGATAACAAATGTGGTTACTCTTTACATAGAGAAATTATTTAGTCTTACTCTGTGAAGGTAGGGTGAAACTTGCCCATTTATTAGAAGAAAATGTAGGGAGCCAAACACACCGTCACTCAGGTAGTACATCATCAGTCTCTCAGGAACTTCTTTTTTTGGGAGAAACCAATAAATATTTTAAACATTGTTTTCCACGTATACATTCCAAGCATGTTTGGAATTTGCCACAGGTTAGTGCAATGAATTTAAGTAATGCACATAACTATAGGTCTTTGAGATCGAATAATGACCGTCACTATGGTCTACACCTTGAACGATGCCATCTTTCTGCCTATCCCCAAGACCTATGGCAACATAGTCATGTGCCTGCTGACAGGACTTTGCCCTCTGTGTACATGAGCACCAATGTGACCAAGCCACCTCCTCTTGCATGGAATACCTCAGCCTGTTCAGAGCAACAAAATATGGTGATGATCATCATTCGGTCTCATAGATCCACAATTATAACTCCTGATCTATTTCAACCTTGTTCAGACCATCAACACGGTCTGCACCTTAGATGAGTCACACCATCAGTGTCGCAAGGGACAAAGGGCCTACTATCTTAAACACCGCTAGCCACAGAGAGTACTCCTGAGCTCATGGGGGCTTGTGGTGCTACAGTGACCCTGTAGAATTGTGCAGACATGCATGATGTAGCCCAAAAGGAAGTTGCACAGAAACCTCTCAATGCAGCCCATGAGGTAACACTACTGATGGAGTGTGTTGCCAGATCATCTGGAATTTGGAGACTAAAGCCAGCATAGGCCTGAGAAATGGTGTCAACTACCCAGTGTGCCAGACATTGCTTAGACACAGGATCATCGTGCCTGCTAACCCATAGTATTCCGAACCTGCTGGGTATTTAACACCTTGAACAGCAGAACCTTCAAAAACACATTTATCCACCCTAAGTCCAAGATTGGAAGCAGACTGTCACCTTTATATGGGATGAGAAAATATCCAGAGTAAAACCCACTGAGCTGTTGAAGTCTAAGTGCTTGATTGGGGCTCTTTTTTAATGCGGCGGCAATAACTGTATGTTTCTGAACAGTGGGGATAGTTTTGTGACTGATAAAGGCTTTAATGCAAGCCAATTCAACAAGACCACCTTAAACTGCACAAATATACTGTATTCTAATGCAAAGAAAAAAGAAGACTCGTATAGTCAATTATAA